>NC_037679.1:91764949-91769321 GCF_003255815.1 Theropithecus gelada | reverse complement strand
GAGACGGGGTTTCACCGTGTTAGCCAGGATGGTCTCGATCTCCTGACCTCGTGATCCGCCCGTCTCGGCCTCCCAAAGTGCTGGGATTACAGGCTTGAGCCACCGCGCCCGGCCTCAAATGGAAACTCTTGTCTCCATTAAACCGTAGCTCCCCACCTCCTCCCCTGGCCCCTAGCGACCCCCATTCCACTTTCTGTCTGAATTCCACGACTCTAGGGATGTCATGTAAGTGAATAGTGCAGTATTTGTGTATTTATGACTGACTTTTTCACTTAGCATGATGCTTTCTTTTTTGGAGATGGGATGTCACTCTGTCACCCAGGTTGGAGTACAGTGGTGTGACCTTGGCTTACTGCAGCCTCCACCTCCCAGGCTCAAGTGATCCTCCCACCTCAGCCTCTCCAGTACCTGGGACCACGCCTGATTTTTGTATTTTTGGTAGAGATGGGGGTTCACCATGTTGCCCAACCTGGTCTCAAGGTCCTGAACTCAGGTCATCTATCCACTCCAGCCTCCCACAGGGCTGGGATTACAGGCATGAGCCACTGCACCCAGCCTTAGCATGATGTTTTCAGCATTTATCAACATATAGCATGTATCCATACTGCATTTTTGTAAATGGCTGAATAACATTTCGTTGTGTGGATTTGTCACATTTTGTTTATCCCTTCCTACGTGGATGTTCACTGGGCTTGCTTCCACCTTTTGGCTATTGTGAGTAATCCTGGTTTGAACATGGGATACAAGTATGTCTTCAGGTCTCTGCTTTCGGTTATTTTGGATATGCACCCAGCAGTAGAGTTGTTGGGTCATATGATAATTCTACATTTTCCTTTTAAGGAACTGCCGTACTATCTCACTTTATTTTAATTAAGCAATTGCTAAATTACTTGTTCATCTGTCTCCCTCGTCAAATAAGTACCAAAAGTGTAGTGAGTGCCTCGTGCTTCAGAGTACAATGGAGTTCCTGGCACATACTAGGCACTCTGTAATTATCTTAATGAATTTGTTTTTGTTCTTTAAATACCAAGCCTTTAAAAACCTTTTCTCATGTTGGATGGGGAATTTGATGAGACATCTGCGGTCTCAGCTGCATTTCTTTATTGATCGATTTTACCAGGGACCTGCCGAGTAGCTTTTGTTCCCTAGAAAGTGTGCTGAAGAGTTTAGAGATCTCAGGCCATAAAATCTACAATGTTTAAATGATTCTGTCAACACAGACAGAGACAAAATATGACAATTGGCCAGTCTAGGAGAAGAATATACGGTCTTCATTGTACTGGTATTTTAGGTTTTCTATAGATTTGAAAATTTTCAAAATACTAAAAACCTGGGCCATTGACTTTGTAGAATGTGAGACGGAAGAATCTGAGGTGCTGCATGTTCATGTGCTTCTCAGGTGTGGAAAAAGAAGCTCTCAGCGGCCGTGGAGGTGGGCGACGCGGCCGAGGTGAAGCGCTGCAAGAACATGGAGGTGCTGTACGACTCGCTGCAGCTGGCCCACAA
Source organism: Theropithecus gelada (assembly GCF_003255815.1). Classification (NCBI taxonomy): domain Eukaryota; kingdom Metazoa; phylum Chordata; class Mammalia; order Primates; family Cercopithecidae; genus Theropithecus; species Theropithecus gelada. Next base: position 91,767,815 of record NC_037679.1, on the reverse strand, counting down.
GTGCATCCTGAACTCCTTCTACGGCTACGTCATGCGCAAGGGGTAGGTGGGGCCCGGGCCCAGGAGAGGCTTATGGGAGGAATGGATGAGTCCACATTTAAGGCGGCTTCAGGTGGAGGTTGCCACGCATGGAGGGCTGTTCATCTGATTCAAGGAATATTGGAGGGAGGAGGCTTTGAGCTGGGGTGGGGCTGGGAGGTTGAGGAGAGTGGGGGCCACACTGACTTTGAGGGTCTGGGCATCCATGAGTGATGCGTGCTGTGGGGTGTACGTGTCTCTGCATCACGGGCTGGAGACACGACTTGCCATTTTCCAGCGTGTTTATATCTCGCAGCTTGGATCCTCACTCAGGGACTTGCAGAGTCTGGGGCGGTTGCTTCACATCACGTCTGTGTGTCAGGGAGGGGCAGAGAAGCGACTGACAAGGGGCATGGGGCTGGTGCCGGGAGGGGAGGGTGGGGCAGCTGACATCAGGGCTGGGACCCAGGCTGGAGGAGGGTCAGGCCTGGCAGGTAGGCCTGGGCTTTCTCTGAGAAGCTGGAGGTGAGAATGGGGCTTGGGAGGAGGTGTGAAGAGAGTAGAGAAGGTGTGAATGGTCCTGGGTGGTATTAAGAGTCCTGCTGAGGCTGGAGTCCTGAACTCAGAGTCCTGCTGAGGCTGGAGTCCTGAACTCAGGACACAGTGGCACATATTGCACCCTTCCAGATCCTTCCTGAGCCATGCTGGGCACCAAGGCGAGGACAGAGAAGTGTCCTCGGGCACAGCCAGATTCTACCTTAGTTCTGTCCTGGTACATGCATGTTTGGCTGCCTCCCTTGTCCCTGTTGTATCTCTCCTTGTCCTCCTCCCTACTCCTTACTGCCTCTGATACCCTCTGGAGGAGCCATGCCAGCCCCACCCACCAGTTTGTGGTGTCCTCTCAGGGCTCGCTGGTACTCCATGGAGATGGCTGGCATCGTCTGCTTCACAGGGGCCAACATCATCACCCAGGCGCGGGAGCTGATCGAGCAAATTGGGTGAGCGCAGAAGGGGAGCCGTGGGGCTGGGAGCAGGTCCTGGGGGCAAACGTGGGCAGGAAGGAAGGAGGGAAGGCTGGAGGCCACTGGGCGGGAAGGAAGGAGGGAAGACTGGAGGCCACACACTGGGCGGGAAGGAAAGAGGAACTCATGACCTTGCTCCTCTCTTTCTCTGAAGGAGGCCCTTAGAGCTGGACACAGATGGAATATGGTGCGTCCTGCCTAATAGCTTCCCAGAAAATTTTGTCTTCAAGACGACCAATGCGAAGAAGCCCAAGGTGACCATCTCCTACCCAGGCGCCATGTTGAACATCATGGTCAAGGTTAGTCTGGGGCCTCCGGTCCTGAAGCGCTGGCTGGCCTGGTGTCAGTGCCCTGACGTCACTGGCTCTGCAGCACCTCACAGTGTGCGTGCGTTCCTGGCACCCAGCACCCTCCCAGCACTGCTCACATTGCTTTTCTGTAGCCTGAAGACCATGGTCAGAAGGTATCAAGTGATTCCACTCCTTTCTCTTTCAGCATAGCACCCAGACTTTTTTGCTTTTAACTTTTTATTTTGAAATAATTTTAAACTTACAGGAAATTACAAAAATAGTACAGAGAATTTCTGTATCTCCATCAACCTGCTTCCCCTAACGCTGACCTCGCATAAACCATGGTGCGCTTGTCAAAACTAAGAAACCTATGTCTGTGTCCCTGTAACTGCACCGCAGACCTCACCTGGATTTCCCGTTTTCCCACCACAGCCCCTCCTCTCTCCCAGGATCCCGGCAAGGACCCACGTGGAGATGAGTTGTCCTGTCCTGGTCCTTGCGTCACGACCTCACCCTTTGGTGGTGCCGGCCAGGCGATGGTTGGCTGTCCCTTGATCAGGGGTTGTCTGTTGTTTCTTGTGACTAGACTGAGGTGATTTGGGTTTTTGGAGCAACTCCACAGGGGTGACACCCTCCCCACGTTCTCAGGTGCATCATGTTGGTTTGTGGTGGTGTGGTGATGTGGGTGTATTGTGGGGATGGCTTAGTCTCCTGCCTGAGGGGCTTCTGCAGGCCTTACTGTGGCGCTCCTGTGCCCCCTCCTATGCGGATCCTCAGTCGTAAATACACACCCAGTGGAGAGGAATAAGCGTCCCTGGAGGAGGGCTGTCAGAGTTTCCGGACATGTATTAGAGCCATCACAGCAGCAAATAAATACCGTGGAGCAGGTGCTTTGAGACCGTGCGTCCCCAGCTGCTCCGTAAGCTTCTGTCCACTGTGTTAGCGTTGCTGGTGGGCCGCACCTGAAGCAGTTATAGCTGGGGTTTCCTGTGGTGGTTTTCCCTGGCAATTGTCTGTTTCCCCCATTCCTTCTACTGTATTAATTGGGATCCTGTAGGGAAGCGTTGTTATCCTTCTTTCCCATTTGCTCTCACTTATTTGTCTGCTCATTGACATCAGTGTGGATTTGCGGATCAGAGTGGACATCCTGGGGTTATTGTTCTTAGGACCAGAGTGGCTTCCTGCTCCACATGTTCCCCTTGGGCCACTGGGGCCTCCTGGATTGTGGCGTGTTCTTGGGACATGCCCTCTTGTCTTTGTTTCTGGAGCGCTTTCTTACTTCTTGGTACTGTAAGGTCCACCAACCTCATCTTGTATTTTCCCTGCTCCAGCCTGGAGTCAGCCAGTTCTCCAAGAAGAATGATGTAAAAACCCGAGATGGGCCGGGCGCGGTGGCTCAAGCCTGTAATCCCAGCACTTTGGGAGGCCGAGACGGGCGGATCACGAGGTCAGGAGATCAAGACCATCCTGGCTAACACGGTGAAACCCCGTCTCTACTAAAAATACAAAAAACTAGCCGGGCGAGGTGGCGGGCGC
>NC_037679.1:91751808-91764862 GCF_003255815.1 Theropithecus gelada | reverse complement strand
ACGGTGAAACCCCGTCTCTACTAAAAATACAAAAAACTAGCCGGGCGAGGTGGCGGGCGCTTGTAGTCCCAGCTACTCGGGAGGCTGAGGCAGGAGAATGGCGTAAACCCAGGAGGCGGAGCTTGCAGTGAGCTGAGATCTGGCCACTGCACTCCAGCCTGGGCGACAGAGCGAGACTCCGCCTCAAAAAAAAAAAAAAACAAAAAAAAAACAAAAAAAAAAACCCGAGATGGGCGCGGGCCGTGCTCACTGTTCCTGGGAGTGTCATGGCTTCCATCTCTCACAGTGGAGGCAGCCAGGAAGTACGTGTCTAGTAACGCACGCACACAGAGCTGTTTATTTCTGTGTCTGGCTGCCTGGATGCGTTTAAACACATGAATTGCCCCTTTCTTGTTAGTGGCTTCTTTCTCCTGCAGTGATAAACCTGTTTCTAATTTCTCAATATATGTGTTTGCTCAATCCTAGAGTACATGTAAAGTGGTTTTAGAATTGCTCACAGACTTGTGCCCCATGAGAAGTAATTTCACTGCCACTGTGCAGCGTTTGTAGATAGTTACTTTTGTTCCCAGCCTTACCCTGTCCAGTCAGCAGAGTTCACAGGGCAACTCCTTCCTCCCCACGCTGTCAGCATGTTGTGCTGTACGTCCACAGTGCTGTTGGGCTCATTTGGTCCGGTCTGCACCCCTCTTGGGATCCCAGCACCATGACTGGATGGTTTGTAATTTGCACACAGTGATGTTCACTCTGTAGCATACAGCGCTGTGGGATTGGACAGGTGCAGAGTGTGTGTGTCCAGCACCACAGAGCAACACAGAACAGCTGCAACCGCTTTGTCAGCAAATCCTCTCCCTACCCCGAAACCCTGGCAACCCCCAGTGTGTTTTTTGTACTATAATTTTGCTTTGTTGAAAATGTCATGTAAATGGAAGCATATGGCATATAGCCTTTTGGGTCTGGCTTCTTGGACTAACAGATACACCTGAGTTTCACCACTTGGTTGTGTGCATCAGAACTTCCTTCTTTCATGCTGCCAAGTTGTGTCGGTTATGTGGAAAAGCCTCACGTTGCCAATCCATCCACTCCTGGAGGGACACCAGGTGGTTTCCAGGTTTGGGCCGTCATAAGTGAAGCTTCTCGCTCTTCACTATCGTTTCTCAGGAAGGCTTCACCAATGACCAGTACCAGGAGCTGGCCGAGCCGTCCTCACTCACCTATGTCACCCGCTCAGAGAACAGCATCTTTTTTGAGGTTGATGGGCCCTACCTTGCCATGATTCTTCCAGCCTCCAAGGAGGAAGGCAAGAAACTGAAGAAGAGGTGGGACTCTCATGGCTTTTGTGCTTTAGAAAGTACATGGATTGAGATAGATTAAATTTAACCCAGAAAGGAGGTTGGATCAGGAGCCAGGATAGAGACAGACCCGGGTTCTTGTGGTCTTACTGATTCCATTTGCACCAGCTCTGTCTGCCTGCTGCTGTATTCTGGCTCTGGCTACAGGCCCTTCAGTCATTTTCCTTTTAGAGAAGCAATGGCCTGAGGGGGAGAGATGTTTGCTGCCTGGTGGATGACAAGTGGAGGGTTGGAAAGGGAAGAGGCAGGCAGAGAGGATGAGGCATAGCTGGTGGCTCGCCAGTGCTCCTTGCCACTGCTGTGCTTGCCTTTTTTTTTTTTCAGGTATGCTGTGTTCAATGAAGACGGTTCTCTGGCTGAGCTCAAGGGCTTTGAGGTCAAACGCCGCGGGGAACTGCAGCTGATTAAGATCTTCCAGTCCTCAGTGTTTGAGGCCTTCCTCAAGGGCAGCACGCTGGAAGAGGTGTATGGCTCTGTAGCCAAGGTGGCTGACTACTGGCTGGACGTGCTGTACAGCAAGGTAAGGGCTGTACCCTCCATCCTCACCTGCTCTGAAGGATGAAGGACCCTGCAAGAAGGGGACCCCTTGCTTCTTGGGCTCCTGGAGACCAAGGTGACTGAAGAACTCAGGGCCAATCCTGATGAAATCCCAAGACCTCCTGAGCACAATTATCCCTTGGAGTTCCCCTCAGCTTCTGCATCCAGGGGCACAACTCTGTGAAGGAAATGTTTTTCTAAATAGTGTGATAAGCCCAGCATGGTGATGCGTGCTTGTGGTTCCAGCTACTTGGGAGGATCACTTGAGACCAGGAAGTAGAGGCCACAATGAGCTGTGATTGCAGCACTGCACTCCAGCCTGAGATATTTGCTTATTTCTATGTTACTTTGTATTTTTTATGTTTTTCAGGCTACATAACATTTTATCAGTTTACATACCGTAATTTACATAACTAGTCCACGATTATTTACTACCAGTTAGGTTTCACATTTCCATTGTTATACATGGTGTTGCATTGAACATCTCGGTACATGTTTCCCAGGCACAGGTGTCTTGGGTAGAAGGAATACTAGAACACTGCAGTGCTTTCCTGACTTGCTTTGCTGTGTGGGCTTCTGTTTCTTGGCATATTGTCTTGTATAGAGTGACACACATGTGCAAGGGAGCACTCGGGGTTTCACACAGAATATTCATGAGCCCAGCACCCCCTACAGGATGGGGGGGGGCCTGTGGTCAGGAACATGTGTGCAAAGCAGCAGCTCCAGCTGGATGTGGACGCCACACTGGAACTGCTCAGGCCACTCTCCAGCAGGCCAGAGTTTCTCTTTCCTCTCTTCTGGCTCTTCCTACCCCTTCTTTCTCTTCCTTTCAAGGAGAAAAACTTCCTGTCTTAGGCAGAGCAACATCCTTTTCTGCAGCCTTGGTGCTCTTCAGTAAATTCTTCTTGATATTTTGTGCACAGTTTAATAAAACAAGCCAAGCCAGGCGTGGTGGCTCACGCCTGTAATCCCAGCACCTGGGAGACCTAGGCGGGCAGATCACTTGAGGTCAGGAGCTGGAGACCAGCGTGGCCAACATGGCAAAACCCTTTCTCTACTAAAAATACAAAAATTAGCTGGATGTGGTGGCGTGTGCCTGTAATCTTAACTACTTGGGAGGCTGAGGCACGAGAATCGCTCGAACCCTGGAGGGGAGGTTTTAGTGAGCTGAGATTGCACCACTGTGCTCCAGCCCGGGTGACAGAACGAGACCGTGTCTCAAAAAATAAAATAAAAGCTAAAGTTTTATGTGTGTGTCTTTTAAAGTATTGCCACACAGGCATATGAGAGAGCTCTTTGAAACTGCAGCCTTCTGCGTCTCAGGCTAGAGAAGGGCATGGGCTAGAGGAGCACAGTCCAGGGTGAGTCCAGACTCTGCCCCTTGATTTCTGCAGTGTTTTATGCATTGTCTTTCTCTAGGCAGCCAACATGCCTGACTCTGAGCTGTTCGAGCTCATCTCTGAGAACCGTTCCATGTCTCGGAAGCTGGAAGATTACGGGGAGCAGAAGTCTACATCCATCAGCACAGCAAAGCGCCTGGCTGAGTTCCTGGGAGACCAGATGGTCAAGGATGCAGGACTGAGTTGCCGCTACATCATCTCCCGCAAGCCCGAGGGCTCCCCTGTCACAGAGAGGTGAGGGCTCCCCCCGTCACGGAGAGGTGAGGGCTCCCCCTGTCACGGAGAGGTGAGGGCTCCCCCTGTCAAAGAGAGGTGAGGGGTTCCTTACAGATTTGGGCTATGTTTAATACCAAGTTTGGGGATGGCATAAGTGTCCATCAACCAGAAATGGATAATTGTTATTTAGTAGGGAATGAGATACACTATACCAGAGTTCAAAGGGTTGAATTGCAGCTACAGGTTACAGCACTGACAGTTTGAAATCATGTTGGAGAAAAAAGCAAAAATCAGGTTGAAGGAAGACCCCTGATGCCTCCATGTATGTAAAACTTAAAAACACGGAAACTGCTCTTTTTTTTTTTTTGGTGGTTATATACAAATAGGACTAGTACAAATGCCTGCATGGGGTTGATGATAAACACCAGAATAAAGGTTGTCTTTACTTCTGTGTGAGGAGGGAATAGGTTGGGGTCACACAGGGCTTCACTCTAATCATCTCACACAGGAAGTCGAAGTGGCCAAGTGTTGGAGCTTGATGGAGCCCAGTGGATGCATAGTCTGCGTGTCATCTTTAAGTCTCCTTATGTTTGCAGTATTCACCACAGATGTTTCCTCCAGTGAAAGAGAAGCACTGACGGTTGCCAGTTGCTTTGCTAGTGACGTGAAAACAGGCTCATTCTTTCTAGAAAGCAGCCAGAGTCTTCTGTGTGTTTCTCAGTGAGGAACATGTAGACACAGTTATGAATGTGCACCTGTTTGCCTATACGCATGCACGTGGTTACTCAGTGAGAAACACAGACATGTTTACGCACACATGCACATCTTTGCCTATACGCATGCGCGTGGTTACTCAGTGAGAAACACAGACATGTTTACGCACACATGCACATCTTTGCCTATACGCAGGCGCGTGGTTACTCAGTGAGAAACACAGACATGTTTACGCACACATGCACATCTTTGCCTATACACATGCGCGTACTCAGTGAAAAACGTAGACGTGTTTACGCACACACATGCATTTATGAGTATGCATGCACATGGTTACACCATGAGGAACATGTAGACATGGTTACATACACACGTGCATGTGTTTACACATACACATGCACGTGTTACCGAGGAACCTGTAGGCATGTTTGTGCATACATATGCACGCAGATGTGTACATTGTTATTTGTGAACAACTGTTACAAGTCCTTATTTCCATGTTCATTTGATAAGAATTATGATCAGATTTTGGATGATTTTCACTATTACTGAGCTGTGTGCCTGTCTTCCTCACCCAGGGCCATCCCACTTGCCATTTTCCAAGCAGAGCCTATGGTGAGGAAGCACTTTCTCCGGAAATGGCTCAAGAGCTCTTCCCTTCAAGACTTTGATATTCGAGCAGTGAGTGCCAGTTGCATTTTCTACTCTTCAAAGTTTACAAGGAAAGCTAGACAGAGCAGAATATGTCTGAGTTGGATTATGTTTTTTGTCTGGCGTCTTCACTCCTGACTTCCTCCTTTCTGATAAGTAATAGGTGAGGAACTAATAACCCTTTAGGGCAAACGGAAAACATGAAGTGCCTAGGGCCCTTTAGCTATTCTATTGGATGGACTAAGACCAGGGGTGTTGGCTCAGCCGCCTACTAGCTCTGTGATCTGGAGGAGTCAGTGAAGCTCCCTGCCTTGGTATCCTTTCATCATAGAGTTTCTGAGAGGATTAAATAAGACACAGTGTTTAGCCCTGTGCTCAGCACGAAGTGAGCCTCACACATGGCTGCTGCCACCTACTATTCTCTGTCTGTTTCCTGCACACACAGATTCTGGATTGGGACTACTACATTGAGCGGCTGGGAAGCGCCATCCAGAAGATCATCACCATCCCCGCAGCCCTGCAGCAGGTGAGGGCGGGGTCAGCGGCATGGGCTGTGGGGCTGAAAACCGTGCAGTTAGACAAGGATCTCTCCCTGATGGGTGTTGGCCTCACACAGGTAAAGAACCCAGTGCCACGCGTCAAACACCCCGACTGGTTGCACAAAAAACTGCTGGAGAAGAATGATGTCTACAAGCAGAAGAAGATCAGTGAGCTCTTCACCCTGGAGGGCAGGAGACAGGTGATGGTGGGGCCGCCGAGGCCAGGCTGGGCGGGATCCTCGTGACATGCAGGACACCAGGCTCCTTACACTGCTGTGTGTGCTATAGTGAAGCACACTGTGTTGAAGTGTTGAAAGTGGACTTTTTCTGAAAACGTGCCCCTTGGCACTTTACTCTCTAACTCTGCATGTCACTCTTGTTAATAGGACACCATTGTGAGCCTCAGGTGAGGGCAAGGAACTGTCTCCTTATATGAAAATATTAGGGTGTACTAATTAGACTCAGTGCCTTGGGCAGATCACTGTCTCTTGAAGCCCCAGTTTTCTGAACATGAAATGAATATCTTTCCTATGGAAACACTTGGAAACACAGGACACAGTGTAATAAAAGGTACAGTGAAAGTCAGAAGAGCAAAAGGAAAATTCTTAAGTACTGAAAATTAGAAGTAAACTATAAATTAGAGCAGTATACAAACTCACATGATAAGAAAAAGGTTCTTTGGCAGGGTGCTGGGGCTCACACTGTAATCCCAGCACTTTGGGAGGCCAGGGTGGGCGGATCACAAGGTCAGAAGATCAAGACCGTCCTGGCTAACACGGTGAAACCCCGTCTCTACTAAAAATACAAAAAATTAGCCGGGCGTGGTGGTGGGCACCTGTAGTCCCAGCTACTCGGGAGGCTGAGGCAGGAGAATGGCGTGAACCCGGGAGGCAGAGCTTGCAGTGAGCCAAGATCGTACCACTGCACTCCAGCCTGGGCGACAGAGCGAGACTGTCTCAAAAAAAAAGAAAAAGAAAGAAAAAGGTTCTGAGATGGATTGGATTTTAAAATTTAACTGTCTCATTTGTAAGAGTTATATATATATATTCTTTAACCCCCTCCCCGAGACAGAGTCTTGCTCTGTCTCCCAGGCAGGAGTGCAGTGTCTCAATCTTGGCTCACTACAGCTTCCGCCTCCCGGGGTTAAGCAGTTCTCCTGCCTCGACCTCCAGTGTAGCTGGGATTATAGGAGCACACCATTATGCCTAGCTAATTTTAAGTTTTTTAATTTTTTTTAATTTTTAGTAGAGATGGGGTTTCAACATGTTGGCCAGGCTGGTCCCAAACTCCTGACCTCAGGTGAATGCACCCGCCTCGGCCTCCCAAAGTGCTGGAATTACAGGCATAAGTCACTGCACCCAGCCAAGAGTTAAATTGAAAAGATAGGACATAGAAAAAGCCAAAGGACTAAAAAATATGTATACCAGGTGAATGTTAACCAAAAGAAAGCTGATGCAGCTGTATTCATACCAGACAAAATACTCTCTAAACCAAAAGTATTAGGAAACATAACAACGGTTGTTAAATAATACCGAAAGTCACAATTCTCTGGAAATGTATACTAACTGTAACAATGTAGCTTCACATTAAATAATGTAAACATTTACCTAATGATAAGAAGAATTTACCTCCAATCACTTTGGGAGATGTTGACATCCCTCCCTCAACTGATAGTTGGAGCAGACCAAAAATCAGCAAAAATGTGTTTGGAACGACACCACCGACGAACTGGATTTGGTCACTAGCTGTAATACGCTGAGTGAACAGAGGTGGTCTTGCACTAAAGTTAGAGAACACCTATCCTTTTCAAGAAGACATAAATTAGTGGCCATATATCTACCACAGAGTAAGCTGCAGCCAGTTCTAGATAACCTAAATACAGACCATGTTTGTATGTGGTAAAAAACCACATAAATAACTTGTGGATCGAAAAAGTCATAGAACTTAGACAATACTTGGAACTAAATGTAAATACACTATCAAAATTTGTAGTATGCAGTTAAACAGGACTTGTATACGCATTTATATATCTAAATGCATATATTAGTAAAGAAAAATCGAAAATTAAGTTTCCAACTGAAGAAGTTAGAGCACAACAGATCCGTCAGAGGAAGTAGACAGAAAGAAGTTATAAAGAGTTATAAAGGTAACCAGGCATGGTGGTACACACCTGTAGTCCTAGCTATTCGGAAGGCTGAGAGGCAGGAGGATTGCTTGAGCCCAGGAATTTGAGGCTGTAGTGGGCTATGATGGCACCTATGAACAGGCACTTCACTCCAGCCTGGGCAACACAGGGAGACCCCAACTCAAGAAAGAAAAGAGGCTGGGCGCGGTGGCTCACGCCTGTAATACCAGCACTCTGGGAAGCTGAGGTGGACGGATCACAAGGTCAGGAGATCGAGACCATCCTGGTTAACACAGTGAAACCCCGTCTCTACTAAAATTACAAAAAATTAGCCAGGCATGGTGGTGGGTGCCTGTAGTCCCAGCTACGGGGGAGGCTGAGGCAGAAGAATGGCGTGAACCCGGGAGGTGGAACTTGCAGTGAGCTGAGATCGTGCCACTGCTCTCCAGCCTGGGTGACAGAGCGAGACTCCGTCTCAAAAAAAAAAGAAAGAGGTTACAAAATTGAGCCAGAATGAGTGAAACAAGCAATATAATTAAAATGTTGTTCTTTGAAAAGACTTAGGAAATAGTCACATCTTTTTCTTTTCTTTTGAGACAAGGTCTCATTGTGTCACCCAGGCTGGAGTACAGTGGCACAATCATGGCTTACTGCAGCCTTGACCTCCCGGGCTCAATTGATCCACCGGCCTCAGCCTCCTGCATAGCTGGGACTATGAGCGCACACCACCACACCCAGCTAATTTTTGTATTTTTTTGTAGAGACAAGGTTTTGTCATGTTGTACTGGCTGGTTACATGTTTTTCAGGATGGAGTTTTTTATTTTTATTTTAATGAAAATAGACATCATTATAGATATAGTAAAGCCTTAAAAAATGGAATGATTCCCATTTTCTGCTAAACAGTTGGAAAACATAGATGGAATGGACAGTATCCTCAAGTTATGCACTGACCTAAGAAGTAATGAAAACCTGAATAGAACTTTAACCATCACAGAAATTGACACTTACAAAGGAACAGGCCGGGCGTGGTGGCTCATGCCTATAATCCCAGCTTTCAGGGAGGCAGAGGCGGGAGGATAGCTTGAGCCCAGGAGTTCGAGACCTACCTGCACAATATGGTGAGACCCCATTCTCCACAAAAAGGAAAAAAAAAAAAAAGACGGAAAAAAAAAAAGAGACCAAAAAAAAAAAGTGTAAAAGAAACACCAAACCCAAATGATTTTTAAGAGAAAAAGGAAAAAAAACACTTAGCTCATTTGGTAACCTTGGCAATCCTTGTTACTTTGGTAACATAATTGAAAACAGGAAAGGAAAGTTACGGGCCATGAACAATAGATGAAAAAATATTAACATACATGAACAATAACGATATGACCAACTAGGACTTATGCCGAGAATAGCAAGCACTGCCAAGTGAGTTTTTCTTGAGAGAAATCCACTAATTCATCATTAAAGGAGAAAACTCATAGGATCATCTCCAGTAGATGCTGAAACAACATGTGGTAAAACTTTAACATCTGTTCATGATAAAGCTTTGAACAATCAAAATCAGAATAGATGAGATATTTCTTAACCTGATAAAGTGTTTTCGAAACCTAACAGCAGACCTCACACTTAACCACAAAATACTGGAAGCATTGAAGTAAGGAGTAACAAAGGGATGCCTTTTAACCACTGCTTCTGTTCAAAACAGTTTGGAGATCTAGCCAGTATAATTAAACCAGAAAAAGAATTGAATTTTAAGGATTGAAAAGGGAGACATCAGCTTATTATTTACAGACGATATAATTTAACAGAAAATGTAAGGAAACCTAGATTTTGTGTTAACTAATATGTATTTCAGCAACAATTAGATACCAAGGTAAGATAAAAATCTGTAGCTTTTGACCGGGCGTGGTGGCTCACGCCTGTAATCCCAGCACTTTGGGAGGCTGAGGCGGGCAGATCTCACTGTTGCCCAGGCTGATATTAAACTCTTGGGCTCAAGTGATCCTCCTGCCTGGGCCTCCCAAAGCACTGGGATTACAGGTGTGAGCCACCATGCCTGGCCTATACACAACTTTATTGAACATATAAAAATTTACCTAAGTAACAAAAAGAGGTACCATCTTTACAGATGCAAGGACTCAGTATTAAAATATGGCAGTTTGCCCCATATTAATTCATAAAATTCAGTGTAATTCCAATAAAAAAATCTGTAAAAAGCTTTTTGGATAGAACTTGACAGATGAATCTTAAAATTCATATAAAGAGTAAGGATAAGAATAACCAAAGAATTTTGAAGAATAAGGAGGGCATGTTAATCTTACTGTGTAACGAGACACGCTATCATGGTGTCTTAACGATGAGAGCAGTAGAGCCGATTGGGAGTCTAGAAACAGACTCTCCTGGAAGTTGGAAGTTGGTAGGTCACAGAGGAACCGTTACAGATCGTTAAGGAGAGAGTGGACCACAGTGAGTGATGCTGGTAAAAATGGTTTTTCATATTTGAAGAAGTAAGTTGCTGGTGTCACACTGAGTGTAAAACTAAGGCTGAGTGTGATGGCTCATGCCTGTAATTGCAGTGCTTTGGGAGTCCAAGGAAGAAGCATCAGTTGAGCCCAGAAGATCCAGACCAGCCTGGGCAACACAGGGAGGCCTCATCTCTACAAAAAAAAAAAAATCTACACAACAAAATTAGGAATGGTTGTGCATGCCTGTAGTCCCAGCTACTTGGGAGGCTGAGGTGGGAGGATCACTGGAGCCTGGGAGGTTGAGGCTGCAGTGAGCCAAGATGACACCACTGCACTCCAGCCTGGGTGACAGAGCGAGACCCCTGTGTCTTAAAAAAGAAAAAAGAAAACTAAAATCTTTGGTAGACAGCTCAGGAGACTGTCGTTATGATGCTGGGGTGGGAAGGGCTTTTTTAAGGCACGTGTGAAAAACATCACAAAGGGAAAGAATGATCAATTAATTAAAAGTTAAATCTTCTGTAGTCTGGGACAAGAAAGGCAGAATGTCGATAATTGTTGACATTGGTGATAAGAGCATGGGAGCTCGTTACTGTGCTTTTGTATATGTTTGAAAACTTTCCTGATAGGAAGTCAACACACACAAGCTTATATGTAGCACAGAAGTCACCATGAAACAAAGGCCTGAGTCACATTTTGAAGAGGTTTAGAATGTGCAAAAGTTAGAAATGGCTCATAAACATGTGTTCGCTGTCTATTGCTGCCTAACAAATGACCCCAAAACTTAGCAACTTAAATGCACCCGTGTATCCGAGGGCTCCGCTGGAGAAGGACCCACTTCCGAGCTCCCTCCCATGGGGATGGCAGGACTTGGTTCCTCCTTGGCCTTTGTCTGGACATTATCCTTAGTCCCCTGCTCCATGCGGCTCTTCACGGGACAGCTCACAGCATGGCGCTGGCTTTTGAGAGAGTGCCAGCCAGGCAGAAGCCACAGTGTTTTATAGGTGCTCTCAGGAGTGGCATTCCGTGACTTTTGTTGGAATCTGTTCATCGGGGCAGTCACCGGGTCCCACCCCCACTCAGGGAAGGAGTCACACCGGGTGTGAACACCAGGAAGTGGGAGTCGGGCCATTTTGGGCGTTGCCTGCACAGGGCCACGAAGATGTTTGGCCTTACTATTGATTAGGTAAATGCAGCATGATGTATTTAGATAGCAGGTCACACTGCAGGCAAGTAAGTGTGGTGGCATCAAGTATCAAGATTGTAGGAAGTAGAAAATCCCTGGTGCTAGAGGTGGAGGTGGTTGTTCTCCGGGACCAGGCAACACATACAGAGATGGTCGCTGAGTCGCAGTTTGTAGTTTTGAAAAAGTAGGCACTTGTCATTCTTCATTTGCAAAGTCCTGGGTAGGCAGGCTGATGTGTTTGTATGATGGAACATTTTACATCAGTTACAATGAACGAATCATATGTACATGTTTCACCTGGTGTCAGTCTCAAAAACACATGGCTGAGTAAAGAAACAAGTTGCAGGACCAGGCGTGTGGCTCACGCCTGTAATCCCAGCACTTTGGGAGGCCGAGGTGGGTGGATCATTTGAGGTCAGGAGTTCGAGACCAGCCTGGCCAGCATGGTGAAACCCCATCTTTACTAAAAATACAACAAAAAATTAGCCGGGCTTGGTGGCAGGCGCTTGTAATCCTAGCTTCTTGGGAGGCTGAGGCAAGAGAATCGCTTGAACCCAGGAAGCAATGTTGCAGTGAGACGAGATCGCGCCATTGCGCTCCAGCCTGGACAACAGTGAGATTCTGTTTCAAAAAAAAAAGGAGGCTGGGCACGGTGGCTCACGCCTGTAATTCCAGCACTTTGGGAGGCCGAGACAGGCGGATCACGAGGTCAGGAGATCGAGACCATCCTGGCTAACACGGTGAAACCCCGTCTCTACTAAAAATACAAAAAAAAAAGAAAAAATTAGCCGGGCGTGGTGGCGGGCACCTGTAGTCCCAACTACTCGGGAGGCTGAGGCAGGAGAATGGCGTTAACCCAGGAGGCGGAGCTAGGAGTGAGCCGAGGTTGCGCTACTGCACTGCAGCCTGGGCGACAGAGCGAGACTCTGTCTCAACAAAAAAAAAATTTAAAAAAAGGAAACAAGTTGCAGTCAGATATGTCCCACATGTTACTATTTAAGTTAAAACTTACAGCTGTGGCATGTGTCTGTGGACATGTGGTAAAAATTTAAAGGTGTGTGGGGGCAGACAGAAGAGGGCTGTACCCATTATTTGCAACATTTTCTTTCTTATAAAAAGAGCATACTGGAGCAAACATGGCAAAATGCAAAGATTTACTTATTGGTAGTCTTGAGTGACATTTTATTTTTCAGTTTGATCTTTTCACTTTTTTTTTTTTTTTTGAGACGGAGTCTTGCTCTGTTGCCCAGGCTAGAGTGCAGTGACGCAATCTCGGCTCACTGCAACCTCTGCCTCCCGAGTTCCCGCCATTCTCCTGCCTCAGCCTCCCCAGCAGCTGGTACTACAGGTGCCCGCCACCACGCCGGGCTAATTTTTTGTATTTTTTTTTTTTTGAGACGGAGTCTCGCTCTGTCGCCCAGGCTGGAGTGCAGTGGCGCGATCTCGGCTCACTGCAAGCTCCACCTCCCGGGTTCACGCCATTCTCCCGCCTCAGCCTCCGAGTAGCTGGGACTTCAGGCGCCCGCCACCACGCCCGGCTAGTTTTTTGTATTTTTAGTAGAGACGGGGTTTCACCATGTTAGCCAGGATGGTCTCGATCTCCTGACCTCGTGATCCACCCGCCTCGGCCTCCCAAAGTGCTGGGATTACAGGCTTGAGCCACCGCGCCCGGCCAACTGGACCAATGTTCTACCCTGGACACCAGAAAGAGGTTGAGGAAGGAGGCAGAGAGAGGCTATCCAGGAGAAGAGGTGGGGATAAAGGACATGAGTTGAAAAAAATATTGCTTCTCTGGCTGGGAAATGCTAGATTAAATGACCTTTAAGATTTCTTCTGGCCGGGCGCGGTGGCTCAAGCCTGTAATCCCAGCACTTTGGGAGGCCGAG
>NC_037679.1:91720744-91751737 GCF_003255815.1 Theropithecus gelada | reverse complement strand
ACTCTGTCGCCCAGGCTGGAGTGCTGTGGCCGGATCTCAGCTCACTGCAAGCTCCGCCTCCCGAGTTCACGCCATTCTCCTGCCTCAGCCTCCGGAGTAGCTGGGACTACAGGCGCCCGCCACCTCGCCCGGCTAGTTTTTTTTTGTATTTTTTAGTAGAGACGGGGTTTCACCGTGTTAGCCAGGATGGTCTCGATCTCCCGACCTCGTGATCCGCCCGTCTCGGCCTCCCAAAGTGCTGGGATTACAAGCTTGAGCCACCGCGCCCGGCCTATTTTTTGTATTTTTAATAGAGATGGGGTTTCACCGTGTTGGCCAGGATGGTCTCGATCTCCTGACCTCGTGATCTGCCCACTTCAACCTCCCAAAGTGCTGGGATTACAGTAGTGAGCCACCGCTCCCTGCCTCACTTTGTTTTTGTTTTTGTTTTGTTTTGTTTAAGAGGGTCTCACCCTGTCGCCCAGGCTGGAATGCAGTGGCGCAACCTTGGCTCACTGCAACCCCCACCTCCTGGGCTCAAGTGATCCTTCCACCTCAGCTTCCCAAGTAGCTGGGACCTCAGGTGCACACAACCACACCCAGCTAATTTTTCTGTGTTTTGTAGAGATGGGGTTTCACCATGTTGGCCAGGCTAGTCTCAAACTCCTGGCTCAAGTGATCCGCCCACCTCAGCCTCTCTAAGTGTTGGGATGACAGGCGTGAGCCACCACCCCCGGCCTTCACTATTAAAAGTTCAATAAACTTGTGTAAACAAACACCCCATTTCAGGTGATACACTTATGTTAGATTTCGAGAAGTGGAATTTGTGGGGATGAGGTCCTGATATTCTTGTTTGCCTGTTTTTATGAGGCAAGGTTTCGCTCTTGCCCAGGCTGGAGTTCAGTGGTGTGATCATGGCTCGCCACAGCCTCCAACTCCTGGGTTCAATTGATCCTCCTGCCTCAGCCTACCAAGTAGCTGGGACTATAGGCACACTACCACGCCTGGCTAATTTGTAATATATTTTGTAGAGAGAGGGTCTTGCTGTTACCCAGACTGGTCCCAAACTCCTGGCCCCAAGCAATTCTTCTGACTTGGCCTCCCAAAGTGCTGGGATTCCAGGCGTGAGCCACCCTGCCCAGCCGGAGATCCTGAGATTTAAGGCTTCACCGGGTCTTTGCAGGTCACGATGGCCGAGGCCTCAGAGGACAGTCCGAGGCCAAGTGCTCCCGACATGGAGGACTTCGGCCTCGTGAAGCCGCCTCACCCAGCAGCCCCTGTCACTGTGAAGAGGAAGCGAGTTCTTTGGGAGAGCCAGGAGGAGTCCCAGGACCTCACGCCGACTGTGCCCTGGCAGGAGATCTTGGGACAGCCTCCCGCCCTAGGAACCACCCAGGTAAGGCACACGGTTGTGACACTATCTCTAAGGGGTCTGCTGCAAAGCCCAGGGAGCCCGAGATGCGTCCTGACCCCTAGGGAGGCTGCTTGTGAGAAAGTCGTGGCGGGCATTCCCATCTCACCACTTGCACATGGGCTGTGCTCACCATCCATCCCAGGAGGAGTGGCTTGTCTGGCTCCGGTTCCACAAGAAGAAGTGGCAGCTGCAGGCCCGGCAGCGCCTTGCCCGCAGGAAGAGGCAGCGTCTGGAGTCAGCAGAGGGTGTGCTGAGGCCTGGGGCCATCCGGGATGGTCCTGCCACGGGGCTGGGGAGCTTCTTGCGAAGAACTGCCCGCAGCATCCTGGACCTTCCATGGCAGATTGTGCAGGTGTAGACCTTGATCCAAGGGGAGGGCAGTGGCTCTGCTGATGGCCCAGGGATGGGGTGTCCAGCTGGGCCCTGAGGTCTGGGATGGGAGGATTGGAGTGGGCCTGGAGTTTCCTGCCCATTGTAGGGAGGCCTAAGGCCCTGTGCTGGGAGCTGGAAGCTACCTGGGAGGTGGCCCTGTGTGTGGGTTCCAGTGTGTCCTGTGACGTGCTGTATGTCCGTGTGGCCTTTCAGATCAGCGAGACCAGCCAGGCCGGCCTGTTCAGGCTGTGGGCGCTCGTTGGCAGTGACTTGCACTGCATCAGGCTGAGCATCCCCCGTGTGTTCTATGTGAACCAGCGAGTTGCTAAAGCGGAGGAGGGCGCTTCGTATCGCAAGGTAGGGAGGCAGCCGGTGCTGGTCTCTGCAGTCATCTGCCTGGGCAGCCTCTGAGGTGGCTTTCCCGTGATCTAGCGTGGCCTTGAGCCTCCATCTTGTACCTTATGGGGATGTTGTAGGAATTCCTCAAAACAATGTGTGTGAACACTGAGCGCAGAGTCTAGGGCAGAGCGAGTGCTGGGGATGGAGCTGCTGGTGTCCTTGTCACGATGAGCTTGTCTGCCCGCGAGGTCCATGTCGCAGGGACAAACCGAGTGGCGTTTGTTAGAGGTTGTGAACTCTGTCTCCGTCGGATGTTTGGCTGTTAACAGCTTTATTGGGATGTAAAGTTACACGCCATCCAACTCACCCATTCAAAGTGCACAATTCATTGGCTTTTAGTGGCATGACTATTGCCAGTCAATGTTGACATTTTCTTTCTTTTTTTCTAATTTTACTTTGATTTCTGGGATCCATGTGCAGAACGTGCAGGTTTGTTACATAAGTAAGCATGTGCCATTGTTGTTTGCTGCACCCATCACCCCGTCACCTGGGCATTAGGCCCCACATGCATTAGCTGTTTGTCCTGATACTCTCCCTCCCCTCGCCCCCCCCTTCAGATATTTTCATCACTCCAAAAAGAAACCTTGCATCCCTTACCTGTCACCATCCTCCCCCAGCCATCAGTAGCCACTGATCCACTTCCTGTCTCTGGGTTTGCCTGTTTGGGCATTTGATATCAATGGAACCCTACAGTAGATGGGTCTTTGTGCTGGGCTCCTCCCACCTGCAGAAAGTCTGAGGGTTTTCATGTGGCCATGAGTGCGCCAAGGTTCTTAGGTGGCGTCTCGGCCCAAACCCCCCGTTGTTAATCTGTGAGCTCAGCACATTTCTTGACTGGATGCTGTGAATCACATAAGAAGTGACATGTAGCTGGGGCGATGAGGTGTGCACATTTGTACCTACACAAAGAGGTTTTCTGGAGGTGAAACTGGATTCCAGCCAGGTGATTCAGTAGAATGTGCCTCTAGAAAGTAGATAGATGCAGAGCCAGGTGTGGTGGTTCACACCCGTAATCTCAGCACTTTGGGAGACCAAAGTGGGTGGATAAAAAAGGAAAGCGGACGTAGAGGCATCGAGACCACAGAGAACAGGTGGGAGTGTGGGATTTTCACACCTTCCTTTAGATGCGTGGTGCTGTGGCGCTGCGGCTGCCTTCAGATGCGTGGTGCTGTGGCGCTGCGGCTGTGTAGAAGTGCCCTTACTTTTGGGTTGCTTTTCTTTATGACT
The DNA here is from genome assembly GCF_003255815.1 of Theropithecus gelada. Lineage (NCBI taxonomy): Eukaryota > Metazoa > Chordata > Mammalia > Primates > Cercopithecidae > Theropithecus > Theropithecus gelada. The sequence continues at coordinate 91,748,346 of NC_037679.1, read as the reverse complement.
GTCAGCTCATCTCTGGAGGGAGGCTCTGGCACTGTGTGAATATCCTGTCCTCGACATTTGACTGGATGGTGTCAGCATCCATGTCTCATGGGGTCCATGGGGCTCCAGGATAATATATTCTGATTCTGTCCCCCGTGTATATTAGCTGTTTCCTTTATAACAAAGAGCTTTGTGTAGATCAGGTGGAAGTGAACTCTAGTTTATTCCTTAAAAAACAAGATACGAGGCCGGGTGCGGTGGCTCAAGCCTGTAATCCCAGCACTTTGGGAGGCCAAGACGGGCGGATCATGAGGTCAGGAGATCGAGACCATCCTGGCTAATAACACGGTGAAACCCCGTCTCTACTAAAAAAAAAATACGAAAAACTAGCCGGGTGAGGTGGTGGGCCCCTGTAGTCCCAGCTACTCAGGTGGCTGAGGCAGGAGAATGGCGTGGACCCGGGAGGCGGAGCTTGCAGTGAGCTGAGATCCAGCCACTGCACTCCAGCCTGGGCGACAGAGCGAGACTCTGTCTCAAAAAAAAAAAAAAAAAAAGGCAAGATACAAGAGGTATGATACACTAAGGGTTTTTTTTTTTTAAAGCAAGAGAAATGCTTTTTCCCTTTAAATTATTTTTAATTTTCAAGGTAGGGCATGGCAAATGGGTTTATTCCTTTTACTTTCCCTCTCTTTTTAAAATGTTACTATGGATTTGTGGATTTTTGTTTGACTTTTGTTGTTTTGGTTTTTGAGACGGTCTCACTCCATCACCCAGGCTGGAGTGCAGTGGTATGATCTTGCCTCCCTGCAGCCTGGTACTCTTGGGCCCAAGCGATCCTCCTGCCTCTGTGTTTAATGTTTTAAGATCAGTTGTAGCCAAATCCCGCCCAACACACACGCGTTAGGTATGTTAAGGTGCACGGCAGGCCGTCACCTTATGTCATTGATAGGTCCTTAGAAACTGCAATTTTAAGTGAAATGACTTTAAGTAAAATGATGTATGATGAAACAGATTTTTTTTCTTCCCGGAAACATTGTAATGAAACTGTGTTGGCCAGGCACAGCGGTGCATGCCTGTAATCCCAGCAATTTGGGAGGCTGAGGCTGGTGGATTGCTTGAGCTCAGGCATTCGAGACCAGCCTGGGCAACATGGCAAAACCCCTTCTCTACAGAGTTTTTTAAAAATTTTATTTATTTTTATGTATTTGTTTGTTTGTTTGTTTTGAGATGGAGTTTCTCTCTTGTTTCCCAGGCTGGAATGCAATGACGCGATCTCAGCTCACCACAACCTCCGCCTCCCAGGTTCAAGAAATTCTCTTGCCTCAGCCTCCTGAGTAGCTGAGATTACAGGCATACACCACCACACTCGGCTAATTTTGTATTTTTTAGTAGAGACGGGGTTTCTCTGTGTTAATTAGGCTGGTCTCGAACTCCCGACCTCAGGTGATCCGCCAGCCTGTCCTAGGATTACAGGTGTGAGCCACAGTGCCTGGCCCCAGAATTCTTTTTTTTAAAGGAAGAAACTGCGTTGAACAAAATGATGTTATTTGAGGACCTGCTATACGTCACTTCACTTAACATCGCAGTTTCCAAGTATCCATTGATGTTGTTAAGTGAGGACTTACTGTAATTTACATATAGTTAAGTGCAGATTTTTAAATATGCAGTTGATTGGGTTTTTGGACACATGACTATGTCTGTGTCGCCCACACCCCCACGCAGGTGCAGAACATTTCCATCACCCCGGAGGGTGCTTTTGTCCCCCCGTGCAACCTTCTGCTGGCCTGATTTCTGTATTTCTGTAATTCTATGTGACTTTCTAGAGCTTCATATTAACGGAGCCAGACAGTAGACTCTTTGGTGGTCAGTATCTTTTTGAGACTCAACTTATCCCAAATTGGGCTGGCCGGATCCTTTCAAGCTGGCACTTGAGTCCTTTTGACATGCCCTGTTGGTCTTTGAACACTTCCTTGCTTTCTGGCCACTAAGAGAGGCCAGATTCACCTTGAACTTCTAGACATGGAATTAGCTGTTCCTCTAAAGAGCCTGAGCCTCGTTGAGAGGTTATGTTGAGAAACCAAGTCCTCTCCAGGACTCCCCCAGCTCCCCAAACAGGGAGCTAGGGTACCTCTCTCCAGCTCTCCTCTCCAGGATTCCCCCAGCCCGCCATGCGGGAAGCTAGGGTGCCCCCTCTCCAGCTCTCCCGGACTTCCCCAGTTCCCCATGCACATACTCTGGCTTCCCCAGGGGCTCTCTTTCCTTTCCTCTGACTAGGAAAATGTGATCTATCTCAGTTTTTGCCATCTACACCCTCAGGTTAAACCCATGAGAGAATGGAGGAAGAGGAACTGGGAGCCTCCCCAGACCATGTTGACTGCTGCTATATTCTGAGAGCTCTTGTCTATTATCAGAGGCTGCAGGGTGCTTTTCAAAATTGCATCCAGAGGCCAGGCACGGTGGCTCACACCTGCAGTTCAGCGATGCAGGAGGCTGAAGTGGGAGGATTGCTTGAGCCCAGGAGTTTGAGACCAGCCTGGGCCTCATAGTGAAGCCTCCTTTCTACAGAAAAATGAAAAAGCCACCCGTGGTGGTGTGTTCCTTGTCCCAGATACTCAGGGGGCTGAGACTGGAGGACCGCTTGAGCCCAGGAGTCGGAGGCTGCAGTGAGCTGTGATCACACTGCTACACTCCAGCCTGGGCAATACAGCGAGACCTTGTCCGTGAAAAATAAATAAATAACATAAAAATTACGTCCAGAGTTTTTAGTTGTAATCATTGACAAAGGTGGACTGTGGCATGGTGGGTGTACCCCATCGTTAGGGGCACTGGAAGTCCTAGGACTCGGAACAGCCTGTGCATGTATGTGCACCACAGACATTACCACCTACGCCATGTGACGAGATCATCATTGTATTCTCACCAGGTAAATCGGGTCCTTCCTCGCTCCAATGTGATCTACAATCTCTATGAGTATTCAGTGCCGGAGGACATGTACCAGGAACACATCAACGAGATCAACGCTGAGCTGTCAGCACCAGACATCGAGGGTGTATATGAGACTCAGGTGACTCCCCAGCCACCCTCTGCTGAACTGGGGGAGGCTCCAGCAGGGTGGAATAGAGGAAAGAAACCCGCCCAGGGTGTGGGCTGGGAAACAGCAGTGATTGTGGACTCGTGCCCACAGGTGAGGTGAATGTCAGCAGGGTGTCTGCCAAAGGTGACCTGTGGGCAGTGGGCTGGGCAGCTGCAGGGGCACAGCCACATCCCAGGCAGAAGTCACGTGGGCAGCCAGAGCCCCCCCATCCAGCCCTTGCCAGCCTGTCTGCCCGCCTCTTCCAGGTTCCGTTACTGTTCCGGGCCCTGGTGCACCTGGGCTGTGTGTGTGTGGTCAGTAAACAGCTGGTGAGGCACCTTTCGGGCTGGGAAGCAGAGACCTTTGCTCTTGAGCACCTGGAGATGCGCTCTCTGGCCCAGTTCAGCTACCTGGAACCAGGTATGGCCTGCACCAGCCGCCACCATATGCCTGCCTCCCAGACATCTGGGGTGACGGTCTTGTTTCCTTCTGCAGGGAGTATCCGCCATATCTACCTGTACCACCATGCACAGGGCCACAAAGCGCTCTTCGGGATCTTCATCCCCTCACAGCGCAGGGCGTCCGTCTTTGTGCTGGACACTGTGAGTCCTGGGCCCTCCATGGCAGCACATTGGTTGGAGCAGGGTCTGGGGAAGGAGGACATCTCCCAGGGTGCCCGGGCCCTCCAGGTCTTGTCCTCAAGGGCCTTTGCCCATGAGTGCCTGTCGTGATTGAATTGGCAGTGCCATGGCAGTGGTGGAGTCTGCCCCAGGGCTGCCCCCACTTCCTCCCACACAGGGTGAGGCTGACACGGTCTGCGTTTGTCTAGGTGCGCAGCAACCAGATGCCCAACCTTGGCGCCCTGTACTCAGCAGAGCACGGCCTCCTCCTGGAGAAGGTGGGCCCTGAGCTCCTGCCGCCCCCCAAACACACCTTCGAAGTTCGGGCAGAAACTGACCTGAAGACCATCTGCAGAGCCATCCAGCGATTCCTGCTCGCCTACAAGGTGAGGGTGGTTGGGATCCTGCTGTGTGAGTCGCCTCTCCTTTGAGGCTGGGCCCACCTGGGTCTTTTCTTCCATTGTGCCTTGACCCAGGAGGAGCGCCGGGGGCCCACGCTCATCGCCGTTCAGTCCACCTGGGAGCTGAAGAGGCTGGCCAGTGAGATTCCTGTCTTGGAGGAATTCCCGCTGGTGCCTATCTGTGTGGCCGACAAGATCAACTATGGGGTCCTGGACTGGCAGCGCCATGGAGCCCGGCGCATGATCCGGCACTACCTCAACCTGGACACCTGCCTGTCGCAGGCCTTTGAGATGAGCAGGTGAGCGCAGCACTGTCACCGTGGGCCAGTGGTCCCCAGGCAGAGCCGGCCTCGGTGGTCTCTGTGACCCGGCAATGTACCCTGGCACTGAGCTGTGCCCCGGTGCCAACCTGTGCCTCAGTGCTGACCTGTGCCCCTGTGCAGGTACTTTCACATTCCCATCGGGAACCTGCCAGAGGACATCTCCACGTTCGGCTCCGACCTCTTCTTTGCCCGCCATCTCCATCGCCACAACCACCTGCTCTGGCTGTCCCCTACAGCCCGCCCTGACCTGGGTGGAAAGGAGGCTGATGACAACTGTCTTGTCATGGAGTTTGATGACCAAGCCACTGTTGAGATCAACAGTTCAGGCTGTTACTCCACAGGTAAGTGGGCAGGAGGACGAGGTCCACGAGACCTGACTGGTGTTTCTGCCATTCTGTGACATCTTCTCAAGGCAAGAGTGCCCGAGGATGGGCTCAGAGCTCGACCTCGCAGGTCAGAGCTGAAGCTGCAGGAGACAGTCCTGGGGTCAAGGTCCAGGTGGGGCCTCCTGTGCCCTCGGGAATCTGAATAGCCTGGCAGGTGTGAGGATGGGTGTGGGCAGATCTGATGCTGGTTCTGGAGGTGGTGGTGGCTGGAGTCAGGCCCAGGGGCTGGTGGTGCAGGAGCTGGCAGGATGCTGGCTGAGCATGGCGTCTTCCTGTACAGTGTGTGTGGAGCTGGACCTTCAGAACCTGGCCGTCAACACCATCCTCCAGTCTCACCACGTCAACGACATGGAGGGGGCTGACAGCATGGGGATCAGCTTCGACGTGATCCAGCAGGCCTCCCTGGAGGACATGATCACGGGCGGTCAGGCTGCCAGTGCCCCAGCCAGCTACGATGAGACAGCCCTGTGCTCTAACACCTTCAGGTGCCACCCTCTCCGGGAAGGAGTGTTACTAATAGACGGGTCTTATCCTTTGCCCTTAATTTGGAAAGCTAAGGTCTAAGACAGTGTCCCTTGGGCTTCCCTTAGTCTTAATGGCAGAGCCAGAGACCACTGCGGCGAGTTTCCCATCTTCAGTCTGTTGTCTTTACCACCATGTGGGTCCAGCCTGGTCCCTGGCGACTGTTCCATGTGCTGCCTCTGACCTCCCTGTGGCCAGAGGTACTTCACACAAAGAGCCTTTCTAACCGGGGCCACTTTTCAACGTGACCAAAGGTACATCATAGGGATCTCCAGCCGGCTCTACTGAGTATGATGTGCGAGGCATCGGCACTTAGGTGTCAGGAGCCATCAGTCTGCCACGGAGGTCATGGTTGAGGGTCTAGAGCCGTCAATCTGCCGCAGAGGGTGTGGCTGAGGGTCAGGAGCTGTCGGTCTGCTGTGGAGAGTGTGGTTGACAGCAGCGACTTGCAATACCCACCAGTGGTGGTTCATACTGGGGAAGGCCAGGCCTGAGAGGTAGATGGAGTCCAACGGCAGATCCCCAAACTGCCACTCTGGGGAACGTGGGGTTTGCTGAATTGTTGAAGAGTTGGTGATGAAAAGGAGTTTTAGGAATGGGACTTGGACCTCTGTAGGTTCTCCTGTAACATTCTGTTCTTGACCCCATTGAAGTTCCCACTTCTTCAGTAGGGTGACGTGCAGTTTTGGAACCTTTAGCTGAATTGGGGTTCCAGTACCAGAGCAGCTGGCATCTCTGCCCTACGGGAAGTGAAGGGGGCCGGACGGGGCGTGTACAGTACACTGCCCAATGCCTAGCTGTCTGGCCTGTGACCAGGGCCCCCCACCACAGGAAACTTGTTTACACTGGCACACGCCCTTGTGGCTTTTGTGTGACCCGTGTCTAGGTCCCACCTGCCTGACCATTGCTTCAGTGTAGGGGCCCAGCCTTGTGTTCCCCCTAGCGTGGTAGGGATGACCCAGCCCAGGGTAGCCCCTGCCTCTTCAGAGGGAAGGCACAAAATCAGTCACCACCACAATAGGGAATAAGTGCAAAGATGTGTTCCTTACATCTCCTGGGCAGGGAGGGTGCCGTGAGTAGGGAAGCCATCCTCCCTCCCAGGGCCATGCAAGGCAGGCACAGGGAGAGTGCCCAGGGCAGCTGGCCGTGTGAGAAAATGGGGTGTAGGCATGTGTTAGTTCATGGGCAAGTGCCTGAATGGTCCATTTAAAGGAAGTAGCAGGAAGGCAGGGCCCAGCCTGCTAGGGGGGAAAGAGTCCTCTAAGTTCTTGTCTCTGACTGACCGGGGCCATGTGGGTGTGGTGGTGTTTTGTTCTGTTTTGTTCTTGTTTTTTGAGTCAGAGTCTTGCTCCGTCACCCAGGCTGGTGTGCAGTGGCGCCATCTTGGGTCACTGCAACCTCCACCTCCTGGGTTCAAGCGATTCTCCTGTCTCAGCCTCCTAAGTAGCTGGGATTACAGGCGTGCACCAGCCCAGCTAATTTTTGTATTTTTAATAGAGACAGGGTTTCACCATGTTGGCCAAGCTGGTCTCGAGCTCTTGACCTCAGATGATCCACCCACCTCGACCTCGCAAAGTGCTGGGATTACAGGCGTGAGCCACTGCATCTGGCCTGGTGTGTTCTGATGTGTAGGCAGTGGCTTTGCTGTGTCCTTCCTGTCAGGGGCCCCAGCCCGTCGCACACTTGCTGCCCCGTACTGTACTGCCCTCCCATCCTGCTTCAGAACACACAGAGTTTGGGTTGTGTTGAGGGATGTGGCAAAGCCGGAGCTAGTTTCAGGAATGAACTGGAAAGAAACAGATGAGGCATGAAGGTAAAGGGATGAAATTTGGACAGTGACTTAAGGTGGGGACAGTGAGAAGGGGAGGTGACAGTGACGGATTTGGACCCAGCCATGTAGGGAAAACCTGTGCCCGTTTCAGCTGGAGCGTCCCGCGTGGCGGCAGCATGGGAGGCTGAGGGTACAAGGGTGTCCTGCACTTCTCTTTCAGGATCCTGAAGAGCATGGTCGTGGGCTGGGTGAAGGAGATCACCCAGTACCACAACATCTATGCGGACAACCAGGTGATGCACTTCTACCGCTGGCTTCGGTCACCGTCCTCTCTGCTTCATGACCCCGCCCTGCACCGCACGCTCCACAACATGATGAAGAAGCTCTTCCTGCAGTGAGTGCTCCTCCCTGGGCCATCCTCCGCGTCCTTAGCTGGGCTGCTCCCTTACTCTCCAGAACCAGAGACGTGGCCAGCCAGTGCCGCTGGGATAAGTAGTCTATTTCTGGGTTTGTGGAGCATAACGATCTTCAAAGGATCCCAGAGAAACACGCAATTGCTGCTGCAGCATCACCTGCACATCCTGCAGAGAACGCTAGGTGGCACCCCCACTCCTGCCCCTTTCCTGCACAAGTTCTGCTGCACAGTGTATTGCTGTGTGCCTTGCTCGTTTTAGTGAAAATATGCCTTGGAGATCTGTGTGAGGACATGCCATATGAAAGAACATTTAGCCTCTTTCCAGCCTTGTGCCGTCGTTACAAATAGCAAATCAGTGAGAGGCTTCATGCATGAGCTCACGCAGATAGATCCTGGGGTAACTTCTGGGGCGTAGCCCTGTTGCAGGCCTCACAGGTGTTATAACTCAGGGGATGGATGCTGATTTGATGGACTTCACGAGAGCGGCCCCACAGAGGCCCCTTGTGGACACTTCTTCCCTGGCCGTGCCTCACCAACGTGGCCAGGGATTATTACCCGCTGCTAGGATAAAAGTGCTTCTCGGTGCAATCTTAACTTAGGATTTTTATAATGAATTAAGTCGAATTTTCTCTTCTAGTCCTTTGTCTAGTTTTCTGTAGCTTTGTTGGTTTTTCTCTTATTGAACATCGAATGAGTTGTCTCCATACAAAAAGTTGCCGTTTTTCTGTGATAAGAACTTGCTAATTTTTTCCTGTTTTTGCTTATCTTTTGCCTTTGTTTGTGGTGGATTTTGCCATGCAGAAATCTTCGTTCTTCATTGGCTTCTGGGTTCTAGTGTATCGGAGGCTTTTCTGCTTCAGGACCCTCAGCTCTTTTCCCTTATGGATTTTCCGGGTGCCCTCTGGCTCTCCACGGCTGTGGCGTCTCCACCATGGACTCTAAACTTGCTCCACAGGCTCATCGCTGAGTTCAAGCGCCTGGGGTCGTCAGTCGTCTACGCCAACTTCAACCGCATCATCCTCTGTACAAAGAAGCGCCGTGTGGAAGATGCCATCGCTTATGTGGAGTACATCACCAGCAGGTGCGGCTGGCTGGTCCTGGTGACGCAGCACTGTGGCTTTGAGAGGGGTGCTAAAATGACCCCCTGAGGTGCCAGCTGTCCTCCTGGGTGGACTGGGAGGTCCTTAGAAGCACAGGACTCACCATGGTAAACCCAGAGCAGCATGAAAAGGGGGTTACTGCCACCCGCGTGCTGTAGCAGATCAGAGGCCACGCAGGTGTGCAGCTTGCATTGAGTGTTTTTTGTTTGTTTTTTTCCCCATGGGAGACACAGATTCAAGGTGCCCTGAATATGTGCACCCCATAAGTGTTGACGGGCAAACCTTTCATAGACGTCCGTGTTGGCGAGTGGGAGTGGTGTGGTTCCCAGGTGCTCAGGTGTGCACAGCTCTCAGCTCTCAGAGCCTGGTGTTGTGGTTTTGACTTCCTGCCTTCCAGGCCATGTTCCTGAGGTTCCCTCGTGGGCCTTGCTGTGCTTCTGAAACACTCAGCACTATTTAAATCTAAATAGAAGACAAAGCAACAGAAAATCTCCACCAGCTCCTTTTGTTCAATTGATAGTAGGAAGCTCCCTCCCAGGTGCACTCACCCTGGGGATGAATGCAGCCATTTCTGAGTGCAGAGAGGAGTTGCTCGTGGAGGCATAGAGTGTCTGCATGGGTCTGGTCTTTGCATGGTTACAGGGGCAGCATCTGGGGGTGCTGCAGAAAAGACTGACACTAAATTGATAATAGGTCACTGAGAAGTAGGAAGGTAGAGCTTATAAGACTTTCATTCCTAATCAAACCATATGCAATGGATTAATCTCAAACCCAAAACCACCGTTGTCCTCTTGCAGACCCACTGTGGCCCCTTATGTCTATCCAAGATGAGCCTTGATGGTCAGTGGTCACGCTGTGTGCCTGGGAGAGCTGGCTTGGGCTAGAATTGTATTTCAGAGCATGGCTGAGATGATGGGAAGGATGTGCCTCTCCCCACACTGGCCATGGGCAGCTCCAGGGGTGCTCTGTACCTGAGGAGGCCGGGGTTGCTCATGTCAGGAAACAGGCTGCCATTCTCCCTTAGCGCGGAGAGCAGAGTTAGGGAGAACATAAAATTCTCCTGCAGGAGGTGCAGTGTGGGCTACTCAGCTGCCTTTTAAAACTGTGATTTAGGATGTTCCTCCTTCCTTCCTCTCTTTCTTTGTTTATTCTTCCCTTTTTTTTGGTTTTTGTTTTGTTTTTTTTTAAGAGATGGGGTCTTGCTCTGTCACCCAGGCTGGAGTGCAGTGGTGCAATAGTGGCTCACTGCAGCCTCAGCCTCTGGGCTCAAGCTATCTGCCCACCTCAGCCCACTGAGTAGATGGGACTAGAGGTGCATGCCAGCATGCCCAGCCAATTTTTGAATTTTTTTTATAGAGACAGGGTTTTGCCACGTTGCCTGGATGGTCTTGAACTCCTGAGCTCAGGTGATCCTCCTGCCTCAGCCTCCCAAAGTGTTAGGATTACAGGCATGAGCCACTGTGCCTGGTCGGTTCTTTTTTTTTTTTTTCTTAAATGGATCTAACTTGCAGAGGAGTGGGTCAGCCCTAGTGAGGCTTAACTGAGGAGTGACAAGGATGACGATAGCTTAGAAGAGCTTGGCAGTGGGAAGCACTGTGGTTGGTTACCTGAAGCTGCAGGTCACCTGAGGCCGGGAGCAGAGGCAGAACGCCTTATGGGCTGTCCCCAGCACAAGGAGGCACCCAGCTCTCTGTGGTGCCAGCTCCCAGGGGCCTGGTGGACCTCCTTAGTTTTACATTTACCGCGTTTCCCTAGGAAGCCTGAGGAACGATGTGATGTGAATGAACTTTCAGATTCAATGTTAAGTAAGTGGAAGGTACAGATAGATACAAGAGGAAAAAAAGGAAAGTTGAGAACAAGGTCGATTTCATTTAAACAGTGTCTTCAATGCTTCCTCTACAGCATCCATGCTAAGGAGATCTTCCATTCTTTGACAATTTCTTTTTCTCGATGCTGGGAATTTCTTCTCTGGATGGATCCATCTAACTATGGCGGAATCAAAGGAAAAGTTTCATCTCGTGTTCACTATGGACTGGTAAGAGAGCTGCAGTGTGGCACGAGCCAGCTTTAGGGGCCGCGTTCCTTCCTGCAGCAAGTGCTGAGTGCTCAGGGCCCCGGCAGGCCTGGCTGTGTGGCAGCAGACACTGCAACCGCATCCTGTCCTCATGAACATGGGGAGGGACCATGTGCAGACAAGCACATCAGTGTGGAGTGTGGCGTCGGCCCTGGTGAGGACAGGGCTTGCCATGGGCCACAGGGAGGTGGAGGCCTGTGAGGTGGTGACAAGGAATCCCAGAGCTGATGAAGCGCGCTGGAGTCATGCGTGCATAAGGCGCCTCCAGTGAGTGGACACCAGGGAGGCAAAGCACAGGTCACTGGAGCAGTGATTGCAGATGCAGGCAGAGAGCTGGCAGGGCCAGGCAACTTGGGCATGGCAGGGCAGGGCCTCAGCTTTCGTGGGGATGGGAGGTTCTGTGTGGGCGATGTTGGAGCTTTCTTGGCCCCATGCAGATAACCCACCATCGGAGGGCATAGGCATGTAAAGCCAGTTAGTGCCCGTGCCGGGGAGATGCTGGGCAGCGAGGTTGGTGAGAATGGCCTGGGTGGGCTTTGAAGTGGAGCCAAGGGACCAGTGGATCGGATATGGGCAAATGCCCAGGTGTGGGCCAGGCTATGGGTGAGTGGAGGTGGCTGTCAGGAGCAGTGTGGGGAAGGGGTCATGTCTGGTTGGGACTCATGGCGTTTGCAAGGTTGAGACGTGGGTGGTTAGCTGGTGCAGGAGTGGCCAGAGAGTGGCTGGGTGTGTTGAGAGGAGGCCTGTGTCCTCCACGGGGATCCTTACAGAGGACTGAGAGGAAGCTGTGGGTATAGGGGCCAGGGGCTCAGATGTCAGAGGGAAAGCCCTTCTCAAAGGAGGCAGACACTTCTGAGAGCTGGCCGGATGAAGCCAAGGCTGCCCAGGATACCTGGATGGGAGCAATTCCGGTTGGAGTTGGGGGACAAACCCTGATTAAAGGGATTCAGAAGAAAATGGGAGGGTAGAAACGCAGGTGGTATAGACAGCTCTCAGGAGGGGATCAGCGTATGGTCAGGGCAGGTGGCAGTGGGTGTCAGTGTCTACACAGACGTGGACGGGACGGTGCCGTGGCATGAACGCAGGCCGCGCGGGAGGCTGGTCTGTGATGGGGTCGTGCCATCCCAGGAGATTCATGGACTCAGAGGAGTGAACAGTCACTGGGAATCTCTGACTGGTTCTTTCGTCCTTGAGGGGTGAAAGTTCAATAATTAAAGTGAACCCTGAAAGAGCAGAGTGAAGCTCGCAGTCCCAGGTCACAAGCACTTCTGTGCGCCAGGCACTTCCCACAAAGCGCTCTGTACTGGGAGCCACCCTGCAGGATTCACACAGGCTCCCGGAGACAGTGACTATGGGGAAGGCCTCTAGTCAAATGGGGCAGATGGACACAGGTTGGAGGAGCCTTCACTGTGGCATCCTACCCCTCTACGCGGCCGCGATGGGACAAACACAGCCGCCTTGTCTCTGTTACAGCAAGACTCACAGAAAGTGCAGGGAGCAGAGGATGAGCAGGAAAATGCGGACAATGAGGAGGAAAGAAATGGGGAGGAGGAGGAAGATGCGGAGGAATCCAGCGTGGAAGATTCACTGGAAAACAACTGGAACATTTTGCAGTTTTTGCCACAGGCAGCCTCCTGCCAGAGCTACTTCCTCATGATTGTTTCAGGTGAGCCCAGAGCCCACGGCTGCGCAGCCTCCACCAGAGGGACTCAGGGTTAGTAGATGTGGCTCCTGTGCCATGGTATCGCAAGAAGGGAGACAGTGGAAAAATCGGATCGGGCGGAGCGTGCCCAGCAGTTGGGACTTTGTGAGCCAAGGAGCCTCCTCTCCCGGCTCCAGGCATGTTCCACTGGAGGACCCAGAGAGGGGTGGCTGTCTTCCCTCCAGCCCTCGCTCTCTCAGGAAACTCCATGGGGAGCGGCTGCCCCTGGCCGTGTCATTGAGGGGTTTCCTAGCTCTGCTCCTGCCGTCTGATTCAGTAACTCAGTCACATACATTCCCAGGGAACACTGGTGTGGGTGCATGTGCAGTAGCTGAAGATAAACCCCTGGGTCAGGTCAGCTGCCCCCTGGCTGGTCTGTGAGGCCTAACTTTCTGGTGGGGAAGTTCTTGTGCCTTGGTTTGGGTCTGTAGGCTTAGAGTTTGCAAATCAAGCTGTGCAGGTTAGTGTGCAGACGAAGCTTATCGAGGAAGCACTGTTTGTAGTTCAGAGCCCGAAGTTAAAGAACCCTCTCAGTTAAAACAGCAAGCTGTGCTGTGCACACACAGGCGGATGCAGTCACAGAGGCCTTCATTGATGATCATTTTATATTTTATATTTTTGTCTACTTGTCCTTGAGTCTTTAACTTTCTCAGTTCTCTCTTGCAACTTTCTAAGTCTCTTGAAAAGTTCTGGGTCGGCCGCTCGCAGTGGCTCACGCCTGTAATCCCAACACTGGGAGGCTGAGGCGGGTGGATCACGTGAGGTCAAGAGTTTGAGACCAGCTTGGCTAACATGGTGAAACCCCATCTCTACTAAAAATACAAAAAGTACCCGGGTGTGGTGGCGCACACCTGTAATCCCAGCTATTTAGGAAGCTGAGGCAGTAGAATCGCTTGAACCCAGGAGGCGAAGGTTGCAGTGAGCCGAGATTGTGCCATCGCACTCCAGTCTGGGCAACAAGAGTGAAACTCTGTCTCAAAAAAAAAAAAAAAAAAAAAAAAAAAAAGGTAAGTGTCGGTGCCAGGCCCGGAGGAGTTTTTGGAGAAGCCTGCTGACGCCAGGGGCCGTGTTTTTCACATGCTACCCAGTGAGAGGGTTCGTGTGCATGGCCTCGTTTATACAGTTTTCTGCTGATAATGAACTCGAGTGTCAGCTAGTATTCCTTCTCATTTCCACTTCTCATCTAACTGACTTTTAGCTCATCTAAAGGCCGCAAATAAAATTATTAACAATGACATTTTAGCCTTATCTGTGAGGCAATCTGACCAGCCATGGGTCCCCTCAGATTCTAGGGTGTTCGCAACAGCCCGACTCAGGGCCGGTGGTGTATGTGCCTCTCCACAGCGTACATTGTGGCCGTGTACCACTGCATGAAGGACGGGCTGAGGCGCAGTGCTCCAGGGAGCACCCCCGTGAGGAGGAGGGGGGCCAGCCAGCTCTCCCAGGAGGCCGAGGGGGCGGCTGGAGCCCTTCCCGGTGAGCAGTCTTTTGTCTCTCGAGGCCACTGCCTTGTGCCAGTTACCTAACCCCTCTGTGTGCCATGGGTGGTCCCCGGTGCCAGTCCCCCAGGTGGGAGGTCCCCGGTGCCAGACGGGTCCCAGATCCCTCCCTCAGCATCGTCATACTTCCAGGAATGATCACCTTCTCTCAGGATTATGTCGCAAATGAACTCACTCAGAGCTTCTTCACCATCACTCAGAAGATTCAGAAGAAAGTCACAGGCTCTCGGAACTCCACTGAGCTCTCAGAGATGTTTCCTGTCCTCCCTGGTTCCCACTTGCTGCTCAATAACCCTGCTCTGGAGTTCATCAAATACGTGTGCAAGGTGAGGGTGCCAGTGTGCTTGTGAGGAGAGGACACCAACATACATGCGTAAGGCAAGAATGTTAATGTGTGCAAGGTGAGGCTGTAACATGTGCACCGTGAACGTGCTAGAGTATGTGTGCAAGATAAGGACACCGACATACCTGTGCATGGGAAGGATGTTAATGAATGCAGGATGAGGCTTCCACGTGTGCAAGGGGGAGGTACCTACGCAGGTAGGGTCAGGGTGCCAGTGTGTGCAAGGTGAGGAGCAGGTGTAAGTTACTTGTTCATTCCACCAACATTTATCATGTCCCTGTCACATGCAGCCACAGTTGAGGCTTCTGTGCTCAGGTGTGAGCAAGACAGGAAAGGCCCTGCCTCATGAGGCATGCCTGCTGCCAGCTGACCTGAGAAGGGAGAGGGCCATTCAGAGGCGCAGGTGCTGTGGGGACAGAGCCTGTAAGGGACGCTGGGACCAGGTGCAGGAAGAGGGAGGATGCAAAGGCCCTGGGGGATGAGCTTGGTGTGTTGGTGAAGGCACAGGCGAGCACCCAGTACCACCGGCTGGGAGGATGGGTCACCGGAGACCAGTAGGCTGGATCAGGACCCAGAGCTGATGAGATGAGAGCTTGCTCGGATGCTGAGGCCTTTCTGGGAAAGGCAGGCTGAGTCCAAGAGGGATAATATTACCAGATAACGACCACGGGTGTCAGCCCTTAAAGAGCAGAGCGCTTCACTGCCCATTTTCTCACTCAGCCTTCCCAGCAAACTGCATCTCACACACGGGTAAGGTTACGCTGGAGATCACGTGACGGCCTCAAGGTCTAGTTGTGGTGAAGAAGTGTTTTTAGCTCACCATTTTAATTCCTTTGTTGACTTTTACATGCTTTAAATTCATTTTTATTGAGGTATAATTTACATACAGTAAAATGTACTCTGTGGCGTGCAGTTGTGTGATTTTTTCCTAGATGAATGGAATTGCGCCACCATCAGCAGGATACAGGATAGTCACCACCCGACAACATTTCCCACGCTGCCCTCCTCACCTGACACCCCTTTAGCCACTAGTGTGTCCTCCATCCCTGTGTTTGTTTTCTCTTCCAGAGCGTCACATAAGTAGAGACATACTGTGCAGCATTTTGGATCTGGCTTCTTAGCAAAACACACTTGCAGTTGGTTCATCCACGCTCTCGTGTGTATCAGAACCCCTTCCTTTCTGTTGCGAGTCGTGTCCGTTGTGTGGGGAACCACAGCTTGCTTTTCATTCACTGGTGGAAGGACATTTGCGTTGCTTCTACTTTGGGGTGATGAATAACAAAGCTGCTGTAAACATTCTGTAGGTGGAGGTTTTTGTGTGAACGTAAATGTCAGTTCTCTGAGGTTAAAAACCCAGGAGGGGCATTGCTGGGTCATTTTTTAAGTGTTTGTTTAACTTGATAAGAAACTGCCAAACTCTTTTCTGTCCGTCTCAGGGTCTCATCAGCAGTGTGTGGCAAGAGTTGCAGTCCACATCCTCACCAGGACTTGGTATTATTGCATTTTTAAATTGCAGTGATTCCAGTAGGTGTGTAGTGGTATCACATTGTGTTTCTGATTTGCATTTCCCTGGCATCTAATAATGTGGGGCTTCTTTTTTTAGATGCAGATTCACTCTCATTGCCCAGGCTGGGGTGCAATGGCACGATCTCAGCTCACTGCAACCTCCGCCTCCAGGTTAGCTGGGACTATAGGCGCCTGCCACTACAGCCCGCCAATTTTTTGTATTTTTAGTAGAGATGGGGTTTCACCACGTTGGCCAAGCTGGTCTCGAACTCCTGACCTCAAGTGATCCACCTGCTTCGGCCTCCCAAAGTACTGGGATTACAGGCGTGAGCCACCGTGCCCGGCTGTGGGGCATTTTTTAATGGGCTTCCTTGCTGTCCCTGTGTCTGTCCTCTTTGGTGAAGTTTAAGGTTTTACATTTGTCTGATCCATTTGAGTTAATTTTTATACAGTGTGCATGCAGTAGATCCAAGTCCATTTTTCTGCATGGGATATCTGATTGCAGGCGTATCCTGTCTTGTGCTTCAAAGCAGTTACGTGTATTTTACAAATGGAAGGTTTGTGGGAATCTTGTGTTGAGCAAGTCTCATCTTTCCAACAGCATGTGCCCACTGTGTCTGTGTCAGACTTTTCCACTATTGTTATATCAGCCATGATAGCCTTTGATGCTTCTATGGCAATAGTTTTGGGGCGCCATGAACCGTGTGCATAGAAGACAGTGAACTTAATCAATGTTGTCTGTGTCCTGACTGCTCCACTCACTGGCCATTCCGCCATCTCTCCCTTTCTCCTTGGACCTCCCCAATCCCAGTGACACAACACTATTGAAATTAGGTAAGTTAATAACCCTACAATGGCCTCTAAGTGTTCAAGTGAAAGGAAGAGTCCCACGTGTCTCACTTTACATAAAAAGCTAGAAATGGCTAAACTTAGTGAGGAAGGCGTGTCAGAAGTCGAGACAGGCTGAAAGCTAGGCCACTCACACCAGTTAGCCAACTCAACTGCAGAGGAAAGGTTCTTGAAGGAAATTACAAGTGCTCCTCCAGTGAACACATGAATGATAAAGAAGTGAAACAGCCTGTTGCTGATATGGAGAAAGTTTAGTCTGGATAGATCAAACCAGATACAACATCCCCTCAAGCCAGAGCCTAATTCAGAGCAAGGCTCTCACTCTGTTCAGTTCCATGAAGGCTGAGAGGTAAGGAGGCTGTAGAAGGAAAGCTTGAAGCTGACAGAGGTTGGTTCATGGGGTTGAGGGAAAGAAGCCGTCCCGGTAACATAAAAGGGCAAATGAGGCAGTAGGTGCGTGTGGGTGGAGAGACTGCAGCAAGTTCTCCAGGAGATCTGTCTGGGATCATTGGCGAAGGTGGCTACACTAACAGTATATTTTCAGTGTAGACAAAACAGCCTTCTATTGGAAGAAGATGCCATCTAGGACTTTCATAACTAGAGAGGAGGCCTCAGAGCCTGGCTTCAGAGGACAGGCTGATTCTTGTTAGTGGCAGATGCAGCTGGTGACTTTTTTTTTTTTTTTTTTTTTGAGACGGAGTCTGGCTCTGTTGCCCAGGCTGGAGTGCAGTGGCCGGATCTCAGCTCACTGCAAGCCCCGCCTCCCGGGTTCACACCATTCTCCTGCCTCAGCCTCCCGAGTAGCTGGGAGTACAGGCGCCCGCCACCTCGCCCGGCTAATTTTTTTTGTATTTTAGTAGAGACGGGGTTTCACCGTGTTAGCCAGGATGGTCTCGATCTCCTGACCTCGTGATCCGCCCGTCTCGGCCTCCCAAAGTGCTGGGATTACAGGCTTGAGCCACCACGCCCGGCCAGCTGGTGACTTTTAAGTCGAAGCCAGTCCTCATTCAGTCTTTTAAGGCCACTACCTGCAGCTCAGAAGAAGATTCCTTCCAAAACAGTACTGCTTATTGACAGTTGACCTGGTCACCCAAGAGCTCTCATGGAGACTTACAAGGAGATTAATGTTGCTTTCATGCCTACGGACACAGCATCCCTTCTGCAGCCCATGGATCAAGGAGCAATTTCGACTTTCAAGGTTTATTACTAAAAAATACATTTTATGAGGCTATAGCTAGTGATTCCCCTGATGGAACTGGGCAAAGTAAATGGAAAACCTGGAAAGGATTCGCCATTCCGGATGCCATTAAGAACACTGGTGATTCATGGGAGAAGGGGTCATAATATCAACAGGAGAGTGTGGAAGAAGTTGATTCTGACCCTCATGGTTGACTTTGAAGGATTCAAGACTTTTGTGGGAGACATGACAGCAGATGTTGAAACAGCAAGGGAACTAGAAGTGGAGCCTGAAGATGTGACTGAATTTCTGCAATCTCAGGACAAAATTTAACAGATAAAGAGTTGCTTTTCATGGATGAGCAATAAAGTTGTTTGTTTGTTTGTTTGTTTTGTTTTGAGATGGAGACTCCTTGCTCTGTTGCCCAGGCTGGAATGCAGTGGTGTGGTCTTGGCTCACTGCAACCTCCGCCTCCTGGGTTCAAGCTATTTTCCTACGTCAGCTTCCCACATAGCTGGGATTACAGGCGCCTGCCACCAGGCTCGGCTAATTTTTTGTATTTTTAATAGAGACAGGATTTCACCATGTTGGTTAGGCTGGTCTCAAACTCCTGACCTCAGGTGATCCGCCCGCCTTGGCCTCCCAAACTGCTGGGATTACAGGCGTGAGCCACTGTGCCTGGCCCAAAAAAATAGTTTCTTGGGATGAAAGTGAACACTGTGGAAATGACAATAAAGGATTGAGAATATTCCGTAAACTTAGTTGCAAAGCAGCATCAGGGTTTGAGAGGACTGACTCCAATTTTGAAAGAAGTTTTACTGTGGGTAAGATGCTATCAAACAGCACCACATCCTGCAGATAAATCTTTCCTGGAAGGAAGAGTCAGCTGATGCCGCAAACTTCATTGTTGTCCTAAGAAATTGCCACAGCCCCCCCAGCTCGGCAGTGTCACCCTGATCAGTCAGCAGCTGTTAGCCATTTACATTGAGGCAAGACCCTCCACCAGCAAAAAACACTTGCAACTCGCCAAAGGCCCCGATGATTGTTAGCATTTCTGAGCAATAAAACATTTTAAAATTAAGGTACATACATTGTTTTTTAGACGTAATGGTGTTATGCACTTAATAGGCCACAGTATAAGGTAAACCTAAGTTTTGTCTGGGCAGAGTGGCTCACACCTGTAATCCCAGCACTTTGGGAGGTCAGGGCGAGTGGACATTTGAGCCCAGCAGTTCAAGAGCAGCCTGAGCAACATGGCAAAACTCATCTTTACAACGATTACAAAAATTACCTGGGCATGGTGGCGCATGCCTGTCGTCCCAGCTACTGGGAAGGCTGAGGTGGGAGGATCAATTGAGCCCCAAGAGGTCAGTGCTGTGGTGAGCCATGATTGCGCCACTGCAGTCCATTCTGGGCGACAGAGCAAAATCCTGTCCCAAAACAAAAACATACCACCTAGGTTTTTTTTTTGAGATGGAGTCTCACTCTGTCACTCAGACTAGAGTGCAGTGGTGCGATCTCAGCTCACTGCAACCTCCACCTCCTGGGTTCAAGCGAATCCCTGCCTCAGCCTCCCAGGTAGCTGGGATTACAGGTGCGCCCGCCACCACGCCCAGCTAATTTTTGTACTTTTAGTAGAAGTGGGGTTTCACTGTGTTGGCCAGGATGGTCTTGAACTCCTGCCCTCAGGTCATCCACCTGTCTTGGCCTCCCAAAGTGCTGGGATTACAGGCGTGAGCCACCACAAATCACGTAACATTTATATGTACTGAGAAAACAAGCGTGAGCCAAAAATCACGTAACTTTTATATGCACTAAAAAACCAAAATATTTGTGTGATTTGCTTTATTGTGATATTTGTCTGTTGAGGTGGTACGAAACCGAACTTGCAGTATCTCCAAGATATGCTTGTATTCCAGAACCATTTGTTGAAAAGACTATTATTTTTCTATTGAATCACCTTTGTACCTTTTTCCATAACTTAATGAACTTATCTGTGTGGGTCTATTTCTGGATTATGTATTCTTTTTTTCTATCTCGGGTTCAATTTGCTAATATTTTGTTGAGCATTTTTGTGTCTATGCTCAGTTATTGGTCTGTAGTTCCTTTGTATGGTCTTTGGTTATAGTATCAGGGTGATGCTGGCCTCAGAGTAGGTTGGGTGCTCTCCCTCTTCAGTGTTTTGAAAGATATCGTGTAGAATCAGCAGCATTTCTTCCTTAAATGTTTAGTAAACTCCCCCGGGGAAGCCTGTCCTCACTGATGGAAAACTGCCAGTGTAGAGAAGTCAGCTCTCTGAGGCTTCTACAGGGACTAAGGCAGGGAGGAAAGGACACCAGGAAACTGTAGCCTAAGGTCCAGAGGGTTCTGGCCCAGACAGAGCAGCAGGGAGGCCCCGGGAGCTCCTTCCCGATGTGGGCTGTGGTCTCTGCAGGTGCTGTCCCTGGACACCAACATCACAAACCAGGTGAATAAGCTGAACCGAGACCTGCTTCGCCTGGTGGATGTCGGCGAGTTCTCCGAGGAGGCCCAGTTCCGAGACCCCTGCCGGTCCTACGTGCTTCCTGAGGTCATCTGCCGCAGCTGTAACTTCTGCCGCGACCTGGACCTGTGTAAAGACTCTTCCTTCTCAGAGGTGCGGCTGAGCCCCAGTGGGGTTTTCACTGTAGAGCAGAACATCTGAGGGCACTGCAGTGTCTTGGGGGCTTCTGCAGCCCCAGCTCTGTAGGTCACACCTGCTGCCGCTCTCACTCACGCGGATTGGCAACAGGCCCCTTCCCAGGCCTCCCCATACCACGTTCGGAATGTTGTCCTAGGAAGGGCTCAAGCGCAGGTGGGAGGCCGGAGCGCGCGCAGCTGCACTCAGGAGACTCGCCCCTCAGCAGGCGCTTCTTACAGCCCCTTCCTCTCCTGAGATCCTGCGCAGGGCACTGTGGTCTGGAGGCTGGGCCAGTGACCTCTTGCACTCTTGCTCTGCCTAGGATGGGGCGGTCCTGCCTCAGTGGCTCTGCTCCAATTGTCAGGCGCCCTACGACTCCTCTGTCATCGAGATGACGCTGGTGGAAGTGCTGCAGAAGAAGCTGATGGCCTTCACTCTGCAGGACCTGGTGAGCAGTGCCTGCCGCCCACCCGTGTGCCCTGGAGTCCGCAGAGGGGTTTCTGTGCACTCCTGGGAGCCGGGGTGTGTGCAGGTCCTGAGGCACGCCCTGGTGTCCTCCAAAGGGCCTGCCCTGCAGACCAGTCCGTGCCTGAGCCCGACGGACTATTCTCCAAAGGGCCTGCCCTGCAGACCAGTCCATGCCTGAGCCCAATGGACTATTCTGTCTACACTGGTTGAGCACCTGCCTTGGGTCAAGAGCTGGCCTTATGGGTGCTTTGTTCTAGCGGAAGGAGGCAGACGTTCCCAAGTGTGAAGAGAAGGAAAGGAGGAAGAGGGAGTTGCGCAGCTCGGCCACAGGAGGGCCTTGCTGAGGGGCATCTGAGCAGAGGCTGGGGGATGCACCAAGCTGCCGTGTGGTGGCACACGGCGTCCAGGCCTGCAGGATGGAGGGAGTGAGCAGGGCCTGGAGGGGGCCTCAGGACTGGGCATCTGGGATAGGACACCCACAGTGAGGGTGGGCGTAGGGAAGGCGCTGGCAGGGTGGGATGAGGTCGTGCATTTTACTCATAACTGAGGGGCTGGCTGCGCACAGCACGGGCTCAAGGCTTACTGATGGGCCCACGAATGTGTCTCGCGAGCCTGTGAAGAAGCAGCAGGCAGGTCTGGCCGGGGTGGGAGGGCCAGCGCCCATCGGGGTTGCTCCCTTTCAGATCTGCCTGAAGTGCCGAGGGGTGAAGGAGACCAGCATGCCTGTGTATTGCAGCTGCGCAGGGGACTTCGCCCTCACCATCCACACCCAGGTGGGCTTTCCTTCATCTGCCTCGGTTCAGCCTGGCCTCCTTGGCCTCCTCTCTGAGTGGACTGGGGTCTCACTGTGCCTGTTTATTCCTGCAGGTCTTCATGGAACAGATCGGAATCTTCCGGAACATTGCCCAGCACTACGGCATGTCGTACCTCCTGGAAACCCTGGAGTGGCTGCTGCAGAAGAACCCACAGCGGGGCCGTTAGCCAGCCCCGGGCCCTGGGCGCCTCTGCGTCCGTGCCAGGACTCCTGATGCCAAGGCCACATCCCCGTGCTTTCAGTGACCAGACCACTGACCACCCTGACTGTCCAAACTTGTGACCCCACACCAGGGAACGGGGAGGAAACCAAAGAAAACCATTTTCAGGGAGCTCAGACGTCACAGGAGGGAGTGGGAGCAGGATGTGGCCCTGGCCTCGCCAGAGCACCTGCAGAAGCAGGCCATGAGCGAGGCTGCGGGTGCCCTGGCCACTGTTTCTTATGCAGTGAATGCTTTTCCAGGCCTCTGTTGCTTCCTGCACCACACCTGGTGGGGTGCGAGAGTCCTGTAGGTGCCCCCAGTTCTTTGTCCTGCCTCCCAGAGGGAGGAAAAGCCCCTGGGGGCTTCTGGCTCCCTGAGATTGGGCTCTGAGACGAGATGGGTTCCCAAGGCCCTGGTGGGGCTGGAGTCTCACCTGTTTGCATGGAGAAATGGGCTGGCCCCACAGCCTCACAGGAGCAGTTTGTGGGCTGGTTTCCCGGGGAATCCGGACCCTAACCTGTGAGAATCTGGATTTTGACTTGTTGAGCCCTGCTCATTTGGAGCCAGGTCTAGAGGGAACCCCCATCAGCCTCAGGAAAACAAGACTTCTGTGCACCTCACTTCGGCTCACCACAGCCCTTGTCCTTCACCTCCACACAGGACCGGCTGGAAGCAGAAAGAAGAAAGGCCAATTTCACAGGGCACCAAACAAGTATGAAATGTAAATCAGGGCCGGGCGCGGTGGCTCAAGCCTGTAATCCCAGCACTTTGGGAGGCCGAGATGGGCGGATCACAAGGTCAGGAGATCGAGACCATCCTGGCTAACACGGTGAAACCCCGTCTCTACTAAAAATACAAAAAACTAGCCAGGCGAGGTGGCGGGCGCCTGTAGTCCCAGCTACTCGGGAGGCTGAGGCAGGAGAATGGCGTGAACCCGGGAGGCGGAGCTTGCAGTGAGCTGAGATCTGGCCACTGTACTCCAGCCTGGGCGGCAGAGCAAGACTCCGTCTCAAAAAAAAAAAAAAAAAAAAAGAAATGTAAATCAGGAATTCAGACACCCCAGGCGAGAGCCTCACAGGAGGGAGGGGCCCCACAGGCTCCCCAGGAGGCTCACATCTTTGGCCCAGAGCCAGCCTTAGTTTGTCCCTGTCATCTACTGTCCGAGGCCATCGCTGCTACACTTTGTTTTTATTTGCATTTCATACTGAAGTTTCTCTAGGTTGTCACTGTGTGTTTGTGCAGGGCGCCTCAGATGAGGGGACTGGGTACCACTGGGTATGTGTTTGGCCCTTGGATGCTGCTCGGGCCGCCTGCCTGGAGAAACCTGATGCCTGCTCAGATGGAGGAGTGCTGAGGCCTCCAGAGTGGAGATCAAATCAAATTAGGGCAAGCAGGGGAGGAGGGAGGCTGGCTGACTGGGCTTCATTCCTGGAAGCAAATCTGGAGAACCCTCAGGGGAGTGAGGGGGGCCGGGACAGCCAGCCGTCCCTCAGGAAGACCACCTAGCAAGACCAGGGGTCGCCCGGTGCAGCCACGGGTGCCGGCCAGCCTGGGTTTACTCTGAGGCAGCTGGGGCTGGCGGCATTTGAGCAGTGGTGGAGGGGTCAGAAATGGGAAGCTCTGGCCCTGGTTCCCAAGCAGCGGCTCAACCAGAAGAGCCAGTTTCTCCAAAAATGAGCTGGGTATTTGTGAGCCACACAGCATGTGCAGGCTGTGGGGTGACCTGAGGCCGGTGCCCCAGGCTGGGAGGCCACAGTCAAGGGAAATGGGGCCCGTGAGAAGACGTATTCTCGCCACCTGAACACAGCGCTGGGGTGAGGACTCCAAACTCAGGCTTTGAGGTCCGACCAGGGCCGTCTTCCCTGCCCTTCTCTGCCCTTTGACCTTTGGGAGTAGTGTTGCTCTCCTGAGACTGGGTTTCCCTTCAGAGGCAGGATGCCATCTGCCACTGGCACAGGCGACTTCATGATGCTCAGTTCTGGGCTCCTCCCCCCACCTGGTGGGCACCAGTCTAGCCACTGCAGCATCTAAGGGTGCAGTAACCAGATTACCCACAAGGCCTGATCCAGTTAGTGCTGCTCCCAGGCTGGTGTCCGTCCACCCCGGCCTGGCCTGACTTCCCATCGCCATTCCTGCCCCCACCCATGGAGTAGGAATGAACACTGGCCTGGGCGCTGCTGTAGTCTGAGCTTTCGTTTTCCTTGTGTGCAGCTGTCCCTGCCTCCCTCCCATTTCTCTCTTCCTGAGTCATGCTGTCCTCCCACATTTTGAGATGAGCCAGCTTTGGTTTGGAGTCTGGGGTGGCCCTGTCAGAAGTAAGTGCACTAAGGAAGTGGCCTGGGTCCCGGTGCGCTCCCAGCCTGGGCAGACCTGACCGTGGCCCGGCTGGCTGTGGGGACCGAGGGTCATGGGGCGGGCAGACGTGCCCTGCACACTCCCAGGCTGCTTAGAGGGGAGATGACTCATATAAAGGTCACTGCAGCCCAGCTCCAGGCCAGCAGGGCCTGGCCTCCTATATTCATAGGCTCGCGATGCTTCTCCACAAGGAATGAGGCCAGAAGGTTCTGCTCACAGGTTTATTGGACTGAGTATGTTGTGACTTGGAAGGGAAGAGTCTGGGCAGACTCGAGGTTACACCGGTGGGGTGGAGTGGGGTGAGGGTTCCCAGGGCCCAAGACCAGGAGCAGAGCCCCTCAGAGCTTAGCTGGCTTGGGTTCCAGGTGACTGTGAGGTGATGGGAAGTGAGCAGCCCTGTAGGGGCCAGCTGGGGAGGAGGTGTCGGGCTGGTATGCCAGGGTGGGGCACAAGCCTGAGGCCAGAGCGTGCCCCCAGCCCTTGCACAGGGACCCTACGGTGCCCAGTTTTCGTGGAGATGCCCTGCTACTGAGGTGCCCATGTCTACTGTGCAGGGTCCCTAGCCAGGGACTGTCTCTGGCCCCACCAGGCTGGGTCTGCAGTCCAGTGTGACGGGAAGGAGCTCAGAGTTGGGCCAAACCTTTGGGGTCTGTGGGTGTGGAGGCCTGTGGGGCAGGCTCGGAGGCAGGAGTGATCTGCTCAGATGGGGCAGAGATGGGGCAAGGCCACAGGGGTGGGAAGGCTGGGCCACACTCTGCCCCTTGTTGGCCCTCCTGGCCTGATGGAGGGCTGGGGTGCTGGTCCTCGGAGCAGTGGCCGGGTTGGGGTGGGGCCTGGCCCAAAACACGGGCAAGGGTCACAGGCCAGCTACCTGAGGGGCGGCTCGGCGTACACACCTTGTCAAATTTCTTATGGCTGTAGACCTTGTTTTTGTTCATGAATGTTAGCAAGATCCAGTCGCACAGGAAGGAGCCCTGGAGCCAGCAGAGACCGGCGTGTAAGGGCCCAGTGGACACCCCGGACCCGCTGAGACCCCAGAGACGGTTTCTTACCACCCCAACGGAAGTTAGAGCTGTGGCCAGATTAATAATGGTGGGAATCAGGCTGAATTTCCCGGCCTGGGGAGAACGAGGGTTGTGGTCAGATGTCTGATGCCTGATGGAGCTGGAGGGAGGGGTGGGGCCTGAGGAGCTGAGATGACACAGGCTAGCAGGGCTGGCCATGGCCCCAGCAGGTGCAGTCACCTGTCCATGCACGATGACGTCAATGCGGATCCCGTAGGCCTTGATGAGCGTGCGGGTGGTGGTACCATTGATCTTGTAGTACTTGGCAAACCTGGAATGGGAAGGCCTGGAAGCCAGTGCCCACTTGTCCTCTGTGCTCCAGGGCTGCCCCATGGGCACTGGGCCTCTCGGGACCCCACTGTGGCTATGCCAGGGTGGACAGCAGTGTCCCAAGTACAGTACCTGAAGTTGTAGCCTGACGAGGCAGGCACGTGCTTGGGGTCAAGCCTCCGGAAGGAGTACTTGGGGTTACACTCCGACGCGGGCAGGTCCAGGTCACAGTCCCAGTTGATAATGACCCCGATGACACCACCCTGCCAAGAAGGAGCCAGGGAAGGGGGTCAGGAGGGCACACAAGAGGCCCCTCAAGAGCCGGGGTCAGTCCCAGGCTGCGTGTGAGGTGTGCACTGAGGGGCCCAGGGGTGGCTCAGGGGTACCGGTGGGTGTCCAGTGTCTGAGGCACAAGGGGTGCCAGCAGCCAGCCCTGTGGCCAGTGTCAATAATTCAGCAAGCGCCACACAGGACAGGTTGTGCTGATCACATTTCTTTCCTCTGCCTGAGCTGGGCCAGCTGGTCAGGAGGGAGGAGGGACTGGTCCCCTGTACCCCAGGCCCTCCCTGTGCAGGTGGGAGCCCACCCTGGCCCCACCCCGCCTGCGCTTGCCCTGCCTTGTATGCGAGCTCCGCGAAGCTCTCCCCAGCCTTTTCCACAATAAAGCCCAGCTTGAAGATGGGGCAGTAGAGGTCGGAGGCCTCGTGGAACGTGCAGCGCTTCAGGTACCCGTCTGTGCGGTCCGCGATGTTGCCCCTGAGGAGGAGGGAGGAGGCGAGGCCTGCACCCCAAATACGCCATTCCCAGGAGGTAGCCCCCATGCTGGGCCGTCGCCACACCCCACTCTTACTTGGAGAAGTGGAATTTGGGGTAGTGGATGCTGTTCTTGATGAGGATGGTGAAATTTGGGGCCATGGTACCCAGAAATTGGCTGAGGAGGCACAGATGGGTTGTTAGTGCCTCCTCCGGCAAAGCCCCCTCCTGGCATTGGCCCCCACCCCTCCCCAGCTCCTGTCAGTCCTGCCCCACCCGTTTGGCCTCTGGTCAGAGAAAAAGGATCAGAGTGGAGGCTCAGGGCCCCAGGCCAGGGCGCGGGTGCACCTGACGGAGGCCCCATCTTCCACCGGGCACCAGCCGAACACCTCGCAGGTCTTGGAGGGCCCCTGGTAATAGGGCACACAGCGCCCGGTCCGCAGGCCTGTGGGGCAGAGGTCACTGAGGCAGTAGTGAGGACGCAGCCCTGCCCCACCCGCCCAGCCCCAGCTGGTGCACACTGACCGTTTCCCAGCATGTCCAGCTCCCCAGTTACACAGTCGGCATCGGAGAGGCAGGTGGCATTGTGGACCTTTATGCTCTAGGGTGGAGGCGGCCCAGTCAGGGACCCCGCAAGGGACAGCTGGCCCGCCTAGCTGAGGCAGGGTCCCCCAGCGCCGCGGGATCCCCTCACCTCGGGGCAGGTTCCCTGGGTCTGGGAGTGGGTGGCCTCGACCCTGGTGATGATGCTGAACACGCTGCCCCCCTGGGCTCAGAAAGAGGGGGAGGTCGGCCAGGCGGCAGCTGCTGCCCCCTCGGCCCACTAGGGTGGGGTGCACGGCGGGGCGGGGGGCAGGGGGCGGCCCGCACCTCCGGGGGCTTCACATACTCCTCCACGTCCCACACTTTGTGCTCGGACGTGGTGATCCCCTTGACCTTGGTGATGATGGAGCTCTCCGGGCCCGTCTCGCTCTCCTGGTAGCTTTTCTGCACGATGAATACGTACCTGCGGGCAGGGGCGGCACCGGCTCCGGAGGCGACCCCGGGAAGGCTGAGTTCGCCCGCAGGCACGGGCCTTCCCGCGACCCAAGTCCGCTCTGCGGGGCTGTTGGGGCCTGCCCCACGCCCTCAATCCCAGCCCCTGCCCCACGCCCCGGTCCCAGCCCCAGCCCCAGCCCCTGCCCCCAATCCCAGCCCCAGCCCCTGCCCCACGCCCCCAATCCCAGCCCCTGCCCCACACCCCCCCGGACCACCCCCGGCCCGCCCCCCACCGCCCA
>NC_037679.1:91694834-91710877 GCF_003255815.1 Theropithecus gelada | reverse complement strand
TTTTTTTTTTTTTTTTTTTTTTGAGATAGTATTTGACTCTGTCACCCAGGCTGGAGTGCGGTGGTGCGATCTTGGCTCACTGCCACTTCCACCTTCTGGGCT
This sequence comes from Theropithecus gelada, assembly GCF_003255815.1. Taxonomy (NCBI): domain Eukaryota; kingdom Metazoa; phylum Chordata; class Mammalia; order Primates; family Cercopithecidae; genus Theropithecus; species Theropithecus gelada. The sequence continues at coordinate 91,710,775 of NC_037679.1, read as the reverse complement.
CAAGCGATACTCTTGCCTCAGTCTCCTGAGTAGCTGAGACTACAGGCATCAGACACTGTGTCTGGCTAATTATTTATTTATCTCCCTATGTTACCCACGCTGGTCTTGAACTCCTGGGCTCAAGCGATCCTCCCACCTTGCTTTCCCAAAGTGCTGCTGGGATTATAGGTGTGAGCCACTGTGCCCAGTTGACATAATTTGTTTTTTGTTTTTTTTTGAGGCAGAGTTTCGCTCTTGTTGCCCAGGGTGGAGTAAAATGGTGTGATCTTGGCTCACCGCAACCTCCACCTCCCAGGTTCAAGCTATTCTCCTGCCTCAGCCAACCAAGTAGCTGGGATTACAGGTATGCACCACTATGCCCGGATAATCTTGTATTTTCAGTAGAGACAGGGTTTCTCCATGTTGGTCAAGCTGGTCTCGAACTCCAGACCTCAGGTGATCCACCCACTTCGGCTTCCCAAAGTGCTGGGATTACAGGCCTGAGCCACCACGCCTAGCCAGCATGGCCTTTCTTAAAGGCTCTTAAAAGAGGGCTCTTGGCCGCTGCTGGGATTACAGGTGTGAGCCACTCCGCCTGGTCTGGTTGACATAATTTGGAATGGTGAAGAGAATAAATGCTTTTTCCCTGCACTCAGGAGTAAGACAAAAGTGTCCTCTCTTGCCACTTCTATTCAATATTTTTGAAATTCTAGTTATAACAAGTAGGTGACAAATTGAGAAAACCTGCAAAAGAAGATCATCTCTATATGCAGATGAGATGATATTGTATAAGGAAAACCCTAAGGAATCCACAGGAAACTGTTAGAACTATTAAGTTCAGAGAGGTTTCAGGATACAATATAAATATATAAAAATCAGTTATATTTTCTTTCTTTCTTTCTTTCTTTTTTTTTTTTTTTTTGAGACAGAGTCTCACTCTGTCACCTAGACTAGAGAGCAATGGTACCACCTTGGCTCACTGCAACCTCCGCTTCCTGGATTCAGGCAATCCTCCCACCTCAGTCTCCCGAGTGGCTGGGACTATAGGCATGCACTACCACACCCAGCTAATTTCTTATTTTTGTATGTTTTGTAGAGACAGGGTTTCCCATGTCTTGAACTCCTGGACTCAAATGATCCACCCTCTCTGGCCTCCCAAAGTGTTGGAATGACAGGTGTGAGCCACCACGCCTGGCCACGTTTAATTATTTTAGATTCTTCATGCAAGTGGGATCATGCAGCATTTGTGTTTCTGTGCCCGGCCTGTCTCACAGCATACTGCCCTCAAGGGGCACCCGTGTTGTTGCATATGGCAGCAGTCTCTTCTTTTTTAAGGCTGAACAGTATTATGTTGCCTGGACACACCATGCTTTATCCATCATTCATCCATCAACGGACATTTAGGTTGTTTCCCACTAATCTACTTTCTGTTTCTATGGATTTGCCTGTTCTAGACATTTTCTATACACTAACAGATTTGTTTTCATTTGTTTAAAGCCTTTCTCTCTAAAAAAATTTTATAGCATATCTGAGATATAATTCACATATACAATTCACCCATTTAAAGTGTATCTTCATCCCAGCACTTTGGGAGGCCGAGACGGGTGGATCACGAGGTCAGGAGATCAAGACCATCCTGGCGAACACGGTGAAACCCCGTCTCTACTAAAAAAAATACAAAAAACTAGCCGGGCAAGATGGCGGGCGCCTGTAGTCCCAGCTACTCGGGAGGCTGAGGCAGGAGAATGGCGTGAACTCGGGAGGTGGAGCTTGCAGTGAGCTGAGATCCGGCCACTGCACTCCAGCCTGGGCGGCAGAGCGAGACTCCGTCTCAAAAAAAAATAAAAAAATAAAAAAATAAAGTGTATCTTCATTGTTATTAGTATAATTGCAGGATTGTGCAAACTCCACCATGATGTAAATTTAGGATATTTTCATCACTCCAAAGAGCTTGCTCCCCTGCCCTCCCCTCCCCATCCTTCCCTGCCTCACTTTGCCTCCCACCCTACATGCTTCCCCTGGGTGGGGATGTTTGCTGACTCTTTGGCTTCCACTGACAACTCAGGCACACAGCCCTGGCTTAGGTAGTTCTCCATTTATTTCCTCCCACATGGATCCTGAGCTGTCTCTGGGTCTCCCTTTTGGCCAATAGAATGCAGTAGAGGTGATGCTGTGTGACCTCTGGGTAGGTCAGAAGCAGCCTTGCAGATCCTCCTGGGGCTCTTGCTCTGGGGAAGGCACTAGCTACCCTGGGGCCATCGTGTTGTAAGGAAGCCTCTGTAAGCCACATGGGAGCCATGTGAAGAGGACAAGAGTTGATGGGCTCCCAGCCCATCAGTCCCTCCAGGTGCCAGATGCAGGAGTAAAGGAGCCATCTTGGACACAGCCCTGTTGAGTCTTCAGATAATTTTCGGCAGCCTAGCTGCTACCTGAAAGCTGATGCCTGAGCAACACGTGTGAGAACCGCCCAGCTGAGCACAGTCAACCCACAGACAGAGCAACCATCACAAGTCATGTTTTTGGGCTACTGAGTTTTGGGTGCTTTGTTTTCTGGTGGTCAACAGTGGAGGTGCTGCATTAGACTGGGTACATGTACCCCTCGTTCCTGTTGCCAGAGGCCAGGGCTCACTCTGAATCCCTACCCTGACTCCCCATATTCATACCCCTCAGCATCCTCACTGCTCTTTCCTGCCTCTCTCTCTGCTCCTCGTCCCCCCAGCCCTGCCTCAGCCTCCTTTCCCTTCTGGCTGGGCATGCACACTATGGTGTGGGTCCTCTCACTTCCAGCCTCTTCCTGCCCATTACAGACGCCACCACGCACCCAGGAGCTTCCAAATCCTACCTGTGGTTCTCACCCGAGACCCCTTTAATGGCCTCAGCATTCAAAAGGGCAGCATGACTGGCACTGGAGCTCCAGGGCTGGCACCTCCCCACCCTCTCTAGTGTCCCCCTGGGCTGTCCCTGCCCTCTCCACCTTCCCTGCCTCCGCTCCCCAGACACTGGGCTGTGCCCACCCCTCCTCCCCGTGCTTGATGCTCTCCTGCTTTCCCATCCCCACTGGACCAGGCTCCTGGCAGCAGGTGTCGTGCTGGTGTCTCTGGGAAGCCTCCCTGACATCCTGCTGCGTGTTGTCCCCCTGGCACCTCCGTTGTCCCCCTGGCACTTCCGTTGTCCCCCTGGCACCTCCGTTGTGCCCCTGGCACCTCCGTTGTCCCCCTGGCACCTCCGTTGTGCCCCTAACGACACCCACCACACTCTGCACAGTGTGTTTGTTGCCAGGCCCAGCTCTCACACTGGACGGAGAGCGCCAAGTTGACACCAGGGCACAGCCTCCTTCCCCGCCGAGCCTGCCACGGCGCCTGGCACATGGTCGATCACAAATAAATAACGAGTAAACAGCCAGCCCATTACATGTTTACTGCCTAAGCAGATGAATGTAGAGATAAATAAAGACCACCCAGACGAGAGCAAGGCCAGGCTCTGAGTTCAGAGCTTGGGAGCGCCCCACTCTGAGATCGGCAGGCAGGGGGCGGGGCACAGGTCCACCGATTAGGGTGGTGGTGGTGTTGTGGGGAAGGCAGGGGCGGCTGATGGAGAGTGAGGTGTCCGGTGGTTGGTGAGAGGACATGTTTGGCGTCCTCTGGTTGGTCCTGAGTTGGAAGTGGGGGCAGAACACAGAGAAATCAAGCCCTGACTGTCCCAGCAATTGGCTGCAGAGGTGGAGCTGTGGCTTCCAGCTTCTTTGTGGTCCGGAGTCAGTAGCCGTGTGGGACTGGCCCCTGTCCAGACGCCTACACTCAGCCTCTCATGCGGGGAGATGAGCGTCTTCCTCCTGGGACCAAAGGAGGGAACAAGAAGGAGAAGGAAGAGGCAGGGCTGCGATTGTGCCCAGGGTGCTGCTGGGCTGCCACGTCTCTGCTCGGGGTACTTCTCTGCTTTGGGGCGTCTCATCGAGAAGCTGCAGCCTGGCCTGTCTCACCTCTACACAGAGGGGCTGCTGGGGCCTGACGGAAAAAGGTAGGGCCACTGCATGTCCAAGCAACTGTCAGCCACCAGGGAAGTTTTCAGCAAGGGAGGCCCAATCTCACGAGTCACTCGCACGTCCTGTCCTCTGGGTGTCAACAGGACACGTGCACGACCCAGAGCCCAGGATCGACCCTGCAGTGGAGCCAGCTCTGCCCTTGGTCGGGGTGCCCTGTGGGGATGACTCCACCTGCTGGGTGCCCAGCCCGGCCCTCCTGGGCCCTTGAAACTCAGAAGAGTCGGGACAGGGGTTATAGCACCAGCCCCAGGAGCTTATGCTCAAAACATGAAAGCTGTGGTTTCCCAGATGATTTATGGGGATCTGTAATGTCTTTGACAAGATTTAGCATCAAGCTTTTTACTTAGCAGATTGAACTACTATGGAAACAAACTAGATATTGATAATTATAAGAAAAACTGAAGAAATGTCTGATCCAAGAGTTTTTTTTTTTTTTTTTTTTTTGAGACGGAGTCTTGCTCTGTGCCCCAGGCTGGAGTGCAGTGGCGCGATCTCGGCTCACTGCAAGCTTTGCCCCGCTGGGTTCACGCCATTCTCCTGCCTCAGCCTCCCGAGTAGCTGGGACTACAGGCCCCCACCACCTCGCCCAGCTAATTTTCTTGTATTTTTAGTAGAGACGGGGTTTCACCGTGTTAGCCAGGTTGGTCTCGATCTCCTGACCTCGTGATCCGCCCGTCTCGGCCTCCCAAAGTGCTGGGATTACAGGCTTGAGCCACCGCGCCCGGCCCCAAGAGATTTTTAAGCAAATATCCGGGAATAGAGACCCCCATGTATATAGAACATTTGAAAATCATGAGCTTCCGGCCGGGCGCAGTGGCTCACTCTTATAATCCCAGCACTTTGGGAGGCTGAGGCGGGCGAATTACAAGGTGAGGAGATGGAGACCATCCTGGCTAACACGGTGAAATCCCATTTCTACTAAAAACACAAAAAATTAGCCGAGCACTGTGGCGGGCGCCTGTAGTCCCAGCTACTCAGGAGGCTGAGGCAGGAGAATGGGGTGAACCCGGGAGGCGGAGCTAGGAGTGAGCTGAGATCGTGCCACTGCACTCCAGCCTGGGCGACAGCGCCAGACTCTGTCTCAAAAAAAAGAAAAGAATGAGCTTCCATCCCAGGGGTAACAGCACCTCCAGGGCACTCATGAGGTCGGCCTGTGACCTTTGCTTTTATTGTGGTAAAATGCATTTAACATAAAGTTGATCATTTTAACAATATATTTTTTTTGAGATGGAGTCTCACTCTGTTGCCCAGGCTGGAGTGCAGTGGCACGATCTCAGCTCACTGCAACCTCTGCCTCCAGTGTTCAAGCAATTCTCCTGCCTCGGCCTCCTAAGTAGCTGGGACTACAGGGATGAGCCACCATACCCGGCTAATTTTGTGTTTTTAGTAGAGACGGGTTTCATCATGTTGGTCAGGCTGATTTTGAACTCCCGACCTCAGGTGATTGCCAGCCTTGGCCTCCCGAAGTGCTGGGATTAGAGGCATGAGCCACCGCACCCAGGCCATGTTAATGATTTTTAAGTGCACAGTTCAGTGGCATGAAGCAGGTTGACGTTGCTGTGTAGCTGCCACTGCCATCCATCTGCAGAGCTTTATATCTTCCCAAATGTCAACCCACCCCGTTAAACACCAACATCCACCCCACCCGCCCCGGGCACCACCATTGCACTGCCTGTCTCTGTGGGTTTGACGACCCTGGGGACCTCACACATGGGCTCAAACGGTATCTGAACTTCTGTGAGGGGCTCATTCCCTCAGCATCAGGTCCTCAGGGTGACTGTGTGGCCTCCGGGTCCGAGCTGCCTTCCATTTCCAGGGCCACTGACGTCCCATTGCACATACATACCACATTCGGGGCAGGGGTTACATAACACATTCGTCCACCCTCTGGCCGTCGTGAAAAACACTGCTGCAAACGGTGTGACCTGTGACCTTTTAGACACTGGACTTTCCCAGCACAGGCAGCTGCCTGTTCCTGGGCTGAGCAGGGCCCTTTGATCTGTCGGGCACATCGTGCTCCATTTGGAAACGAGGGCTGTGAACTTTGCAAGGGCCTGTGAAAAGGTTTGAGACCAGAAAAATGTTTTTCCTGGTTCCAAGTACAGGAAAGATACTGTAAACTTCAAATTTAAAAAAGTTATAGGCCGGGCGCAGTGGCTCACACCTGTAATCCCAACACTTTGGGAGGCTGAGACAGGTGAATCACGAGGTCAGGAGATCAAGACCAACCTGGCTAACACAGTGAAACCCCGTCTCTACTAAAAACAAAAAAAAATTAGCCGGGCATGGTGGCGGGTGCCTGTGGTCCCAGCTACTCGGGAGGCTGAGGCAGGAGAATGACGTGAACCCAGGAGGTGGAGTTTGCAGTGAGCTGAAATCGCGCCACTGCACTCCAGCCTGGGTGACAGAGCGAGACTCCATCTCAAAAAAAAAAAAGTTATAGTTGTGATTCAATTTAGCTTTTATGTAGTTACATTAAAAAGTATATTTAGAACAGGCACAGTGGCTCACACCTGTCATTCCAGCTACTCAGAGGCTGAGTTGGGAGGATCACTCGAGCCCAGGAGGTTGAGGCTGCAGCAAGCTGCGATTGTTCCACTGCACTCCAGCCTGGGCAACAGAGCAAGGCCCTGTCTCTAAACAAAGTTATATTGAATAGGCTGGATATGACCGGAAACACGGCTTACTAAGCTTGCCCGATGGCTGGGGATGTGGCCATTCATCTTGGAAAGTGTTGACATGACTCATTTGTCTGGGATCGGGGCTCCAGGATCACGTGAGAGGGGCATCTGAGACCTTTGACCTTTTACTTCCTGTGAGGGAGGCAAAATCAGTTCCTGACTTTGTGATGCTGACACAGTGGCAGGGAAGACAGGAGGGAGTGCTGGGAGCGGGGAGGCTGCCCAGCTGCAGGCAGAGGTGTGGGTGCAGGGACTGCTCATGTGCGGAGGACACTGCTGGGGCTGGGCTGCCCCTGCAATGGGGATGGGGGAGGTGGGCATCCATATTTGGGTTCCTCTGACTGGTCTTGAGTTGGAAGTGGGGTCACTGACCGAGTCCTGACCTGCTGTGGCTTCCCCAGCAGGCGGCTATAGGCTGTGGCCAGAGCTCCACCTTTCCCCTGAATGCACGTGAGATATGAGGAATTTAAGAAAAATAATAATCAAGGGGATTAAAGAGACAGAGACAGAGAGAGGGAGAGACAGAGAGAGACACAGAGAGGGAGAGACAGAGATGAGAAAGACAGAAACAGAGAGAGGGAAAGACAGAGACAGAGAGAGGGAGAGAGAGAGAGACAGAGAGAGGGAGAGACAGAGAGAGGGAGAGAGAGACAGAGAGGGAGAGACATAAAGAGACAGAGAGAGGGAGAGGGAGAGACAGAGACAGAGAGAGGGAGAGATAGAGACAGAGAGAGACAGACACAGACAGAGGGAGAGAGAGGGAGAGACAGAGAGAGACAGAAAGACAGAGGGAGAGACAGAGAGACAGAGACAAAGAGAGACAGAGACAGAAAGAGACAGAGAGGGAGAGACAGAGAGAGACAGAGAGACAAAAAGAGAGAGAGGGAGAGACAGAGACAGAGAGACAGAGGCAGACAGAGACAGAGAGACAGAGACAGAGAGACCCTGCCCAGCCCCAGCGCAGCCATGAGTGATCAGTGATCTCACAGCATGGGGTGAGGGAGCCGAGGGGGAGGCCGAGGGTAGACTTTCTTTGTGTGGACTTCATATTCGCTCTTCATCTTACATAACGAATGGTTTATCTTGTTAGCGTGAGTGGTGTTCGTTTTCTATTTTCTATTTTTTTTTTTTTTGAGACGGGAGTCTCGCTCTGTCGCCCAGGCTGGAGTGCAGTGGCCGGATCGCAGCTCACTGCAAGCTCCGCCTCCCGGGTTCACGCCATTCTCCGGCCTCAGCCTCCCGAGTAGCTGGGACTACAGGCGCCCGCCACCTCGCCCGGCTAGTTTTTTTTTTTTTTGTATTTCTTAATAGAGACGGGGTTTCACTGTGTTAGCCAGGATAGTCTCGATCTCCTGACCTCGTGATCCGCCCGTCTCGGCCTCCCAAAGTGCTGGGATTACAGGCTTGAGCCACCGCGCCCGGCCCGTTTTCTATTTTCTGGTTATTTATGGCCATCATGGAGAAATCGTTTTGAATTTTATGTTGATCTTGGTCTGGACTCTCCAGTCACTTCTCACGATTTGTGGAGCCTACTGGGTTTTCCCGTATGGCTTTGGAACGCGGGAGGAAAAGAGAGACTCTCCTAATGACGTCTCCCGTCTGGGCCCTGCTGGAAAAGTCCCAAGGAAGGGTTCCTGCCGTCCACCCTGTCCTGGGCCGGTCGCTGTGGCGGGGGCGGCGCCGTCCGGGCATGGGGCTCACAGTGAGCATGGCTGGGCCACCAAACACACGCAGGGCGATGCTACTGCCTCATCTGATGCCCGCACTGCTGCGCGGCTGGGCAGCAAGGGCCCCTCCAGGAGGGACCCCAGACTGAGGCTCCTGCTCACGCTCACAGCAGGTGCTCACATTCAAATTCATCAGGGGCACCATCGTCCGCTGGGAAAAGGGTTCTTCAAAATCCATTTTTCACGTTTTGCCTTGATGTGTTAAATCCATTTTCCATGCAGTGCTAAAAAGAAATGGGTCTTTATGCCACGAAAAGCCACAGAGGAACCTTAAATTGCACTTTACTCAGTGAAATAAGCCGACCTGAGAAGGCTAAGACCGATTCCATCCAAACAGGATTCCGGAAAAGGCAAAACCAAGGAGACAGTGAAAAGCTCAGTGGCTGCCAGCAGCTGGGGAGGGTACAGTGGGTTTTTAGGGCATTCAGTATCCGCTCTGCAGGATACTGAAACGGTGATTCCGATTCCGTGAGAACGCACTCACCCAAACCCGCAGCAGGCACACACCAAGCGACCTCGTGTGAGCTGTGGATGTCAGGTGATGACGGCGCGTCCCTGTGGGTCTATCAATGGTGACAGATGCATCACACGAGTGCAGCATTATAATAGGGGAAACTGAGGCAGGGGAAAGAGGGTGACATATGAGAATTATATTGTCTGCACTTTTTCTGTAAACCTAAAACTGCTGTAGAAAATAAAGTCCATTATGTTTTTTAAAGTCTGTCTTGCAAGAGAAAGGAGAGGGAAGGGAGTGGGGATGCCAGTGCTAGGCGCCAAGCAGCACAATCCTGGGTCTCCGCAGGTCCACGTGCCCAATGGCTGGCCCAGGGTGGACGATGCTGCTACTGCTGCTGCTGCTGCCGCTGGGGTCCTTGGTGGGGTATGGGCTGCAGAAGCAGCAGATGAACCTGTCCCATAAGGTGGGTGCCAGCGGCCCCTGATGCCCCTGCAGGGGCTGCCACCTGCCCGCAGGGGCTGCCACCTTCCGTCAAGAGGCTCTCAAGGCCGGGCACGGTGGCTCACGCCTGCAATCCCAGCACTTTGGGAGGCTGAGATGGGCGGATCATGAGGTCAGGAGATCGAGACCATCCTGGCTAACATGGTGAAACCCCGTCTCTACTAAAAATACAAAAACTAGCCGGGCGTGTGGTGGGCGCCTGTAATCCCAGCTGCTCGGGAGGCTGAGGCGAGAGAATGGCGTGAGCCCAGGAGGCGGAGCTTGCAGTGAGCTGAGTTCTGGCCACAGCACTCCAGCCTGGGCAACAGAGCAAGACTCTGTCTCGAAAAAAAAAAAAAAAAGAGGCTCTCAAAGTGACACAAAGCGTCTTCCTGGATGAAACCCTCCCGGAGGCCACACTTGCTCTCCTGGCCACACCCCCGGCTGTGCTGCCTAAGCACATTTGAGGCTATGGGATGGTGACCCCAGCACCAGGAGCAGCACTGGGGCCACTACGGCCGCGGTCAACCAGGCAGGAAGGAGCAGGGCCGCGTGGGAGCTGCACTGGTGCACACTTCTGTTTTTTAAAATATACCCATTTTTCTTTTTTATTTTATTACTTTTTAAATTTGTGTGTGTGTGTGTGATGAAGCCTCGCCCTGTTGCCCAGGCTGGAGTGCAGTGGTGCGATCTCAGCTCACTGAAACCTCCACCTTCCCAGTTCAGGCGATTCTCCTGCGTCCGCCTCCTGAGTAGCTCGGCTTACAGGCTCCCGCCACCACGCCTGGCTAAATTTTGTATTTTTAGTAGAGATGGGGTTTCACCATGTTGATCAGGCTGTTCTTGAACTCCTGACCTCAGGTGATCCACTGGCCTCGGCCTCCCAAAGTGCTGAGATTACAGGCATGAGCCATTGCGCCTGGCCAGAAAATATACCCACTTTTAATAAAGTTGTTATTTATGTTAACAGGCAATGGGATTCCTATTGTTATCTTAAAAATCTCTCAGTTTTAGGGTCGAATGCAGTAACGTCAGTAGACATAGCCTCATCCACAACACTCTGAGCAAGCAAGACCAGAGGTCGCACACACGGTGGTGCCTTCTGTGCGTGGGGGTGGGGGGTGGCTACAAGCCTTGGCACGGGGGGGGGGGGGGGGGGGGGCCTGGCTGTCGGCTCGCCTCTGCTGGCTGTGTGATCCCGGGCGCCGTGCTCGCCCTTCCTGAGCTTGTTTCTTCTCCTGTAAAATGCCAGGCACTGGGCCGGCCCGAGAGCTTCGCCCATGCTCTGCTCCTGCATCCTTGCCCTCAGTGCCTTGGTTTACCCTCTTCTGCATGGCTCACGGTAGACATTCCCTTTCTCAGCCCTGGGCCCCCAGCACTGACCTGCCAGAGCCACGGCAGTCTGGGTTTGTTCCAGAAACTTCTCAGGGAACCCAAGTTTGAAGGATGATGACACAGAGGAGCCAGAGAGACGGGAGGCCCTTCCTGAGTACGGGGTCTGCAGGCCCTGCCCAGGAACAGGTGAGCGAGCTGGTGAGTGGCATTTCAGGTCATCGGGGAGCCATGCAGGAGCCATGAGGAGTGCCAGAGCAACTGCTGTACCACCAACAGCCTGGACCCACACACGCTCTGCACCCCTAAGACCATCCTCCTGCAGTGCCTGCCCTGGAAGAAGGTGAGGTGCATGCGGCGGGTGGGGGGCAGAGGAGCAAAACTGCTGTGGCCCCCTCCCACTGCCCCGGAAGAGCCAGGGAGTGGATGGTGGGTGCAGGGATGAGGCGTCTGCTGTCCCATAGCCCAACGGGTACAGATGCTCAGACAACTCAGAGTGCCAGAGCAGCTGCTGCGTCCGCAACAACAAGAGCCCGCAGGAGTTCTGCACATCCCAAACCATCTTCCTGCAGTGTGTGCCCTGGCGCAAGGTGAGCTGCGGGCCCCTGGGGCGGATGGAGCAGGGGTAGCAGGAGATGGCCCCTCTCCACGACCACTGCCTGGCTGCCTCCCCAGCCCAACGGCAACTTCTGCAGCAGCCACCAGGAGTGTAGCAGCCAGTGCTGCATCCAGCTGAGGGAGGACAGCCCCTTCCGCTGCACGCCCCGCACCGGGATCCTGGCCCAGTGCCTGCCCCTGGTGAGTCCCGGGTGGGGGCTCAGCCTCCAGGCCCTCCCCTGGCCGTAACAGGGAAGTCACACAGAAACCCAGCAACTGGCCAGGTCCGGGGCCGTGAGAGGTGGGCTCTGAACTCATGGGGCGGGCAGAGCACCCAGGCACCCCAGCTCGGAAAGGCTGGCGCTTCACCACCCATCTCATAAAGTGGGGGCCGCAGAGAAGGCTCCTGGGCTGGCACTAAGCCCACCAGGCCCCGCAGGGCACAGGTGCCCAGAGACTGTCAGAGCCTGCGGGGCTGCGGGGAGGGGGACCCAGGACCAGCCCCCCGTAGGAGCCGAGGTTGAACGTCTTCAGGCCAGAGAGGGAACGAGCCCTGGAGGAAGAGGGTCCTGGCTTCTCCCCTCCCTCCCCCTGACCGCTGCTGTGGTTTTCCCTGACGGGAAATCCATGGGATAAGCCTTGCGGTGCAGGCTCCGACTCTGCCGAGCCCTGGGGTCAGGGGAGGGGCCAGGTTGCCAGCGGCGCAAACGCTGTGGGGCGCAAATGTGTTTGCTGTAGCCCGAAGCTCCCATGTCGGGTGAAAGGGTCCCGGTCCCCACAGGTGAAGCTTGTTCACAGCCCTCGGTACCACCAGGCCCCGTCGTGGGCGCTGGGAGCAGCTCCGGGCGTGCGGCGCTGCTCGTGGGCGTCCCTCTCGGGCGCTGAGCGTGGGCGTCGGCCTCCGGGTGCTGTCCCGGCCCCCACGAGGCTGGCGTCGGGAGATGCTGTGTCCCAGCCACAGGCGTTCACGTCCTCCTTCCGCAGCGGCTTCGCGGCCGTCCCCGCGCGTCTCCTCAGCCTCGGGGCCCGTCCCCCGCGCGTCTCCTCAGCCTCGGGGCCCGTCCCCCGCGCGTCTCCTCAGCTTCACGGCCCGTCCCCCGCGCGTCTCCGCAGCTTCCGGGCCCGTCCCCCGCGCGTCTCCTCAGCTTCCGGGCCCGTCCCCCGCGCGTCTCCTCAGCTTCACGGCCCGTCCCCCGCGCGTCTCCTCAGCTTCCGGGCCCGTCCCCCGCGCGTCTCCTCAGCTTCCGGCCCCGTCCCCCGCGCGTCTCCTCAGCTTCACGGCCCTTCCCCCGCGCGTCTCCTCAGCTTCCGGCCCTTCCCCCGCGCGTCTCCTCAGCTTCCGGGCCCGTCCCCCGCGCGTCTCCTCAGCTTCCCGGCCCGTCCCCCGCGCGTCTCCTCAGCTTCCGGGCCCGTCCCCCGCGCGTCTCCTCAGCTTCCGGGCCCGTCCCCCGCGCGTCTCCTCAGCTTCACGGCCCGTCCCCCGCGCGTCTCCTCAGCTTCCGGGCCCGTCCCCCGCGCGTCTCCTCAGCTTCCGGCCCCGTCCCCCGCGCGTCTCCTCAGCTTCACGGCCCTTCCCCCGCGCGTCTCCTCAGCTTCCGGCCCTTCCCCCGCGCGTCTCCTCAGCTTCCGGGCCCGTCCCCCGCGCGTCTCCTCAGCTTCCGGCCCCGTCCCCCGCGCGTTTCCTCAGCTTCACGGCCCTTCCCCCGCGCGTCTCTTCAGCTTCCGGCCCTTCCCCCGCTCGTCTCCTCAGCTTCACGGCCCGTCCCCCGCGCGTCTCCTCAGCTTCACGGCCCGTCCCCCGCGCGTCTCCTCAGCTTCCGGCCCGGCCCACGCGCGTTTCCTCAGCTTCACGGCCAGTCCCACGCGCGTCTCCTCAGCTTCGGGCCGTCCCCGGCGCGTTTCCTCAGTTTTGGCCTGTCCCCGGCGCGTTGCCCCAGCTTTGCCTTCTCCTTCAGTGACGTGAGCTCCAACCTGGGTGTGAGGGACCGACCTGGGCCCTGGGATGTTCACACCGGACCCCGTTGCTCTGGGGCTGGCTCCAGTGGAAGCTTCGCTCACTGTTCGTGCTGCTGTTTCTGGAGCTCTGAAAATCTGTGGGAACTGAAAGGCAATGACCAGCCTGGTGGCACGAAGTGTCTGAGAACAAATCCCAGGCACTGGGACGTGTAACCTGATTGTTAAACATCAATAAAGGCTCCTGGAGGACCGAGTGGCCGTGTCTCACCCCTTCTGTGTTTTGAATAATAAAAGCGTAAAATCTGGAGGAAACCTGGAGGTCACGGAGAGGTGGTGTCTGCTGGGTCAGTGCCAGAGCGGCCTCCTGGGAAGCCTGGGGAGGCACAGGCCGTGCTGTGGGAGGCAAGGCCAGGGCCAGAGCCTCGGGTTTGCTGTCACCTCCCACCACCACAGGGGTGTCGAATAAACGGGTGCAAGCCCGTGTGGACACCGCAGGTGAAAATCGCTCCCTCCCTGTCCCTGGCACGGTCAGTGCTCAGCACATAGGCACCCACGTCCGGGATGCAAGCCCAGGCCCTTTCTCCTTCCCCTGGCCCCAGCTGAGCTTCTGTGGTCACTTGCCTTCCCCTCGGGGGATCCCTGGTTCAGGCCAAGAACTCTTCTGGCTGCTGACTCCCGAGGGCAGCCCTGGGCTCTGTGTGGTGGTGGGGGAGGCTGGGGGCTGTTGGGGGAGTGGGTCCCTCTGCTTCGTTTGGTTTCTGATTCCATCTGCTTGACGTTCCCCGAAAGGCCTCCATCCCCAGCCCACCCTGTCCCTGCCATTTTCAGCCTGGGCTGTAGTGTATTTGTTTTTGTCTTGTTCCCAGTCCTTCCCCAGCACGTGGGTCTTCCTTTCCTAAGTAATTATAAACAATCTCCATCTCTGCAACTGCAGGACTATCTGAGGCTCCCCCTGGAGAGACTTGTGGGGCAGGAGCACCTGGCCGCGGTCGACTGTGCACACCCTGAAGTTACATCGTTTTGGCAACTTCCTTAAGAAAAGGCATATGACATTATGAACACAGTGTTAGGCCTAAAACTGAACATACTTACAGTGAAAGACCCAGCACACCATGAGTGTAGGAAGCTCACACAGGCAGCATCACAGACAGAATTGGAAGCTCACACAGGCAGCATCACACACAGAATCGGAGGCCCACACAGGAAGCATCACAGACAGAATCACACGGCACGTTTTTTACCCTAAAGTTCCTGACCTCACAGCCTCGGATTACTTTTACAAAATGACAATTTGGTAACGTTTTCTATGGGAGAATGGAAAATCAGCTTAATCTTCCCACTGAGGGGGCTGAGCCACGTTTTCTGTGGATAAGAGTTGCTCAGGTATGAACCTCTTGGGGCGTGTGTGGGCGACAGACACAGCCGCCGTCAAGCAATTCCCATAAGAAGTCAAAGCAAACCTCTATCCTGATTAGAAGCTTCTGAGAACTGAATTTTCCACACACACACCTCTACCTGTCTGACACCGTCCCCACACCCCAGCGTCTAGATCCGGAATCTTCAAACAGGACATATTGGAGACACCATCAGGCCCCCGCCTTCTTGTTGATGTCAGGTGGGTGAGCCCAGCATGGGGGCCGTCCCTATGCAGGTGAGCTGGGGTTTGCGGGCCGTCCCCACAGAGGTAAGCCAGGGCATGGGGGCCGTCCCCACGGAGGTGAGCCAGGGAGTGGGGGCCGTCCCCACGGAGGTGAGCCAGGGTGCGGGGGCCATTTCCACGGGGGTGAGCCCAGCAACACTAGGGAAAAGCTTCCTCAACTCGCCTTCCCCACAGGTAGCTCCTGGCTGCTTGGCGCCCCTCCTCCCGCAGAGATACCGGAAGTGCACAGGGGCCGTGCGGAGTGGAGTCAGGTCTTGACCCAGTACAGTGAAAAGATCTTATTTTCCCAAACTTCACAGAAACATTGACCGTGTGTTTGTCAGAGTCAGCTGAGGGCAGGCGCCACACCAACATGGGGACGGGGGTGTCTAAGGTGAGGGGTTGCGCGCTGGTTCCAGGAGGAGCAAAGTGAGCCCAGGGTGGATGCAGAAGGGGTTCCCTGCCTGGCGCTCGGGAGATGGTGGGGCCACAGCCACTGGTTTGGAGAAGCTCTCTGGGTTGAGGCCAGGGGCCCATGGCGGGGCCAGCGGCACTGTACGCTAGAGGGAGGCACCTCTGGGTCCTCCCAGCCAGGGGAGTGAATGAACCAGGAAGCCCCAGCTTCGTCCACCATGGCAGAGGGGCTGCCTGTGGGCAGTTCCAGAACCATCCATCAGTGTGAGGCTGTCGGCCCCAGGATACGGACGATCCCCCCACTCTGTTCAAACCCCTCGAATCCTGTTTCCTGTCATGTTGGGTCAACTTCACTATGAATTTGGAAGTCTAAGAAAATTACAAAACGAGGCCGGGCGCGGTGGCTCAAGCCTGTAATCCCAGCACTTTGGGAGGCCGAGACGGGCGGATCACGAGGTCAGGAGATCGAGACCATCCTGGCTAACACGGTGAAACCCCGTCTCTACTAAAAAATAGAAAAAACTAGCTGGGCGAGGTGGCGGGCGCCTGTAGTCCCAGCTACTCGGGAGGCTGAGGCAGGAGAATGGCGTGAACCCGGGAGGCGGAGCTTGCAGTGAGCCGAGATCGCGCCACTGCA
>NC_037679.1:91680459-91694437 GCF_003255815.1 Theropithecus gelada | reverse complement strand
AAAAAAAAAAAAAAAAAAAAGAAAATTACAAAACGAAACAACATCGTGAAAGTGAGCATCAGATGCCACCGTGCCTGAGTCCGCCTGTCCGTTCCTTCCGCACGGGCGCCCTCTCCCAGCCGCTGCCTGGCCGACGTGTGGCTGGAGTCCACCCCTGCTCCTTGGGGACACGGCCTTGCTGTGGACTGAGTGTGTCCTCACATTCATGGGTTCAAGCCCAGAGCCCCAGTGTGACAGGACTGGAGTGGGGTTCTGGGAGGTGACTGAGGTTTTGATGAGGCCGTGAGGGGCCTCGTGAGAAGGGAATTCACGCCCTTTTAATGAGAGGCTCCAGGTGACCGCGGTGGTAAACAGTCCCACACTGTGAGAAAAAAGAGACGACAGAGCCGAGCGTGCCAGCTCCCCCTGCCCTGCCCACCCGCCGGGGCAGGACGCCCTGGGAAGGCAGCTGCCTGCAACCCAGAGGGGGCCCTCGTGGAGCTCGTCCTGCTGGCACTCAGATCTCAATGTCATTGTTTTAGCTGCTGGGTCTCTGGGGTTCCACAGGGCAGTCCAAGAAGGCTGAGACAATGCTTATAGCGAAATCCTGAGAAACCCTTGCTTTCCACCCTAGTAGAACAAACCAGATACACTGCAAAATGATCGTTGTTATTTTGACCACTCATCCTCAAGTTCTAACAAAATGATAATTTTTAAAAGAACAGAATAGGTAAATGTAACACATCAAACTTGAAAGCATCTGGAAGAAGTGTAGGTCCCAGCACTTCAGGAGGCTGAGGTGGGAGGACTGCTTGAGCCCAGGGGTTTGAGACCAGCCTTGGCAACATACCGAGATTCCATCTCTACCAAAAATACCAAACTTAGCTGGGTGTGGTGGTGCGCACCTGTGGTCCCAGCTACTAGGGAGGCTGAGGCAGGAGGATCACTTGAGCCCAGGAGGTCGAGGCTGCAGTGAGCTATGATTGTACCACTGCCCTCCAGCCAGCCTGGCAACAGAGCAAGGCCCTTCGAGAAGAAAAAAAAAAGAAAGAAAGAAAAGAAAAGAAAGGGCCAGGCACAGTGGCTCACACCTGTAATCCCAACACTTTGGGTGGCCAAGGTGGATGGATCATGAGGTCAGGAGATTGAGACCATCCTGGCCAACAGGGTGAAACTTCGTCTCTACTAAAAATACAAAAACAAAATTAGCTGGGTGTGGTGGCGGGCGCCTGTAGTCCCAGCTACTCAGGAGGTTGAGGCAGGAGAGTGGCGTGAACCCGGGAGGCGGAACTTGCAGTGAGCCGAGATCGTGCCACTGCACTCCAGCCTGGGCGGCTGTGCCAGACTCCGTCTCAAAAAAAAACAAAAACAAAAACAAAAAAAACAAAAAAAGAAATACAGATGTGAAGAAACACAGGTAACATTCCTAAGAGCACAAGGCACACACGACACCCAGGCTGAGCCTCCAGGGCTCTGGGAGATGGGGCCGGGCAGAGAGCGCCTGGTGCATGGGGGCCCCGGAGGGCAGGGGCTGCGGGTGGGGACAGTCACACGTGGGAAGCCACCGGCCTCGCCCCAGGGCGTCACGCTCAGGGGAAGGCCCAGCTGCAATGATGTAATTGATGCATGCAGGGAAAGTTTCAGGAGAAAGAGGTTTCACATGGGTTCAAGCATCTTCCCCTCAATGCTCAATTACAAAGTGGGGGGCAGGTGGCCAAGTGCAGGTCAGGACCAACGCCTGATGGGACAAACTGGCATTGGGTGCTGCCGGCGGCTTCGAGGATCCCCAGCAGTTCTGTGTATTTTCCAGTCCAATGCCCACGCTCCGGAGAAACCCAGTGAGGGCGTCCCCCAATCGCTGTCCAGAACTTTCTGCACACCAAGGTTGTGAGAGTCCCTGAGAGGCAGGGGGCTCTCCCAGGAGGAAGGAGCATGAACGCTGAGGCCCTGCACCAGGCAGGGAGCCGTGCTGCTCGCTGATCCTGGGGGCTGCGGTGTGGACTGGGACAGACAGCCCGCCTGCCGGAACAGACAGAGGGTGCCGAGAGGGAAGGCAGAGGGTTGCCAGCTCACTCTGAGGTCAGGAAAGAGTTATTTGAATGGCACTTGCAACTTTTCAAGCTGGAAATGTTTAAAATAACAAATACCAGTTACAGATAAGCACCGTTTCTGAACCCACAGTTCCACATTGGAGAATCAAATCCCACAAAAATGTTTGTCCCAGAAAGTGCAGTCCGATAGACAAGACTTAATCCACAAACCAGACACAGTGCCGGGAGCTGGCATCACGGAGCACCCGTGGTTCTTCCTGGAGCATGAGGAGTCCAGCTCCCCAGGACGGTTCGAGAGCACAGGTGGCATCCCCAGAGGGGGCAGCTGCCTTTCCTGATCACCCGTGTATTCTTTTGCTTGTAACAAGGAGCATGAGTCAATCCTGTAATTTCTTTTTCTAAAATCTAGGCTGGCGTGGTGGCTCACAACTGTAATCCCAGGACTTTGGGAGGCCAGGGTGGGTGGATCACCTGAGGTCAGAAGTTTGAGACCAGCCTGGGCAACATGGCAAAACCCTGTCTCTATTAAAAAAAATACAAAATTAGGCCGGGTGCGGTGGCTCATGCCTGTAATCCCAGCACTTAGGGAGGTCCAGGTGGGCAGATCACGAGGTCAGGAGATCGAGACCAGCCTGGCCAACATGGCAAAACCCTGTCTCTAATAAAATACAAAAAAGTAGCCGGGTGTGGTGGCAGGAGCCTGTAATCTCAGCTACTTAGGAGCCTGAGGCAGGAGAATCGCTTGAATGTGGGAGGCGGAGGTTGCAGTGAGCTGAGATCGTGCCCCTGCACTCCAGCCTGGGTGACAGAGCGAGATTCTGTCTCCAAAAAAAAAAAAAAAAATTTTAGAACAAAAATGTAAAGGAGGGAAATTCCAATAGTCGAGTTGCTGTTTCTGTTTACACGTTGAACTTGATGAGCAGGGGTGTCAGATCTGCTTCTCTGGGGCAGAACAGGAGCCGTGCGTGGCAGGCCCGGGGACCATGCAGCCTCTCGGCCACCCAGGTGCATGCACCTGGCCCCTGCTTGGTCAACTCAGCCCTCGGGCCTCTTCCTGACTAGGAGGCAGCCGTGTCCTTGTGGTCTCTCTAGTGGGTGAGGACAGGCGGTCACAATCCTCAGCCGCAAGCCATTGCAGGATTACGAGATGTGCTTCTGACCCTCCCTGCCCCCAGAACCCCCGCCCCCGGCCTGGCGGCTGGATGCTGAGCCTCTCGTGGGGCGTGGGGCTGGGGTGAGGTTTCCTGGAGGCCACACGGACTCAGCTGTCTCTGCAAGGCCTCTTTTCCTGTTTGCTGCCATGTTCAGCAAGGCCACGTCCATCCCCCCACACCCTGTCGAAGAGGACCCAGTTCAGCTCAGAGTAGCCCCAGGCCCACACAGGAAGGAAGGAATCAGGGTCGGTGTGAGCCAGCGGGTCTGAAGCCTTCATGGTAAATATTTTATGATGCTTCCTTTTCTATCTAGAAATGAAATTCAGTTCTTATAAGCTTCACATATAATTTTAGGGAAAAGATATCTAAGGCCCCAAAATATATAAGCCCCAAACTGTGGTATAACAGAAAAATAAAAATAATTTATAGCAAAATGTTGTGGATTTCAAGTCCGTGAAGGCTCAGGTGTGCAGATGCCAGATGCAAAACGACCTTCAGGTTTCCCAAAGGCCCCTGGGTTAGTCCGGCTCCCACTGAGAACCTGGGCCCTCAGCCAGCAGGCCGGGCGTGGTCCACGTCCCCTGCCCTGTTGACAAGGGTGCAGGCCCCCCAGTGTCAGCCGATGACACCTCGGCAGAGACCCTCTGGTGGTGAGGGGGAACCCTGGGGAGGCCCTGTCTTTCCAGACAAGGTTGACACTGTCTCCCCTTTGCTGATCTCTCTCCCTGGCAGGTGGATGTAATGCCTGGAGCTACAGCAGCTATTTCATTACTATGAGGCAATGAACATGGAAAGGCCAAGAGAATCACAAAAATGCCAGGCCTGACTCAAGCTCCTGCAGCACCTCCCGAACCTCTGCCTCCAGAGCACATGTCATATGGAAAACTCCGTGTGTTGATGGCGTCATGGTCACGGATCCTATACTTGCAGGCACACTCCTTTCTCTCTGAGCCTTCCCCAGCGTGTAGAGCCTGTTGGACACAGGAGCACTGGCCCCTGGCCTCTCCCAGCAGCACCACATGCCCTCGGGCTGTGGATAGGACCCCAGCTGACACTGCAGAGAGCTCAGTGTTGTCAGTCATGAATACTTACAGTCTGCGTCAAGATCCTTGGATTCCAGGTTTCCATCAGCGGTGGGAAGATCACCATGGCACAATCTCTGGAATCTGCGAGTACGTCACCTAGAAGGCCATGTCTGAGCAAATGTGATTAGAGTCAGGATGTGGAGGTGGTGCGGCTTTCCTGGATTACCCAGGTAGAGTGTAAACGCAGACTAGTCCTCACGAGAGAGCTGGGGAAGCCTCAACATAGAGGTGGCCACGTGAGGACGAGGCACGGAGAACGGGCTCGTTTGGGCACCCAGGGCATTCCAGTGTTCATGCCTGTCCTGAGACTCCACTCCCTTGCTGGTGAGGGGTCCAGGCATTGCCAGGAGGAGCCCAGCAGGACATCTGGGAGGCTTCCCCCTTCTTCGATGCCTTCGCCCGTCCAAGACACACCTGGCCCCTGCTGCGTGCCAGGCCCTGAGTCTGGTAGTAACAGGACGGACTTTGATGCTGTTCCTCTCCCTCCTGGGATAGCCAGGAGTCACTGTAGCTGCTTGACAAATGTCACCCAGGTTGAGTGTTTTTAAAACCCTGTATCTATTCTATGAAGGATAGAATATTAAAACATATATCAAAACCTTTATTTTTCTGTCAGCATCAGATGTGCTCCCATTTGCCTGACTGCATCTTTTTTTTTTTTTTTTTTTTCAGACGGAGTCTCGCTCTGTCGCCCAGGCTGGAGTGCAGTGGCCGGATCTCAGCTCACTCCAGCTCCGCCTCCCGGGTTCACGCCATTCTCCTGCCTCAGCCTCCCGAGTAGCTGGGACTACAGGCGCCCGCCACCTCGCCCGGCTAGTTTTTTGTATTTTTTTAGTAGAGACGGGGTTTCACCGTGTTAGCCAGGATGGTCTCAATCTCCTGACCTCGTGATCCGCCCGTCTCGGCCTCCCAAAGTGCTGGGATTACAGGCTTGAGCCACCGCGCCCGGCCCTGACTGCATCTTTCAGGTCTTGCTGAAATAAAATAGAATTTCAACTCCTGATTTTTATAGCAGGGTCTGTCTTACCCAGGTTCTAATTTACCCAGGTTCCAAGTTTTATATCAAGGTAATTTAGCCCAAGTTCTACATTACCAGGTGAGATGGAAATAGCCTGACCAAAATCCTCCGGGGACAGGGGAGGGTCACTTGGACTGCTGACCTGAACGATGTGCCCCCTCACAGAGAGTGTTTCCAGGAGCGTGTACCCTCATAGAGTGCTCCCAAGAAGGTGTCCCTCCTCACAGAGTGCTCTCAGGAGAGTGCTCCTTCACCGAGTGCTCCCAGGAGGGTGCTCCCCCACAGAATGCTCCCAGGAGGGTGCTCCCCCACAGAATGCTCCCAGGAGGCTGCTACCTCACAGAGTGCTCCCAGGAGAGTGCTTTCATCAGAGTGCTCTCAGGAGTGTGCTCCCTCTAAAAGAGTGCTCCCAGGAAGGTGCACCCTCACAGAATGCTCCCAGGAGCGTGCTCCCTCACAGAGTATTCCCAGGAAGGTGCTCCCATTTCACTGAGTGCTCGCAGGAGGCTGCTCCATTAGAGTGCTCCCGGGAGGGTGCTCTAGTCACAGAGTATTCCCAGGAAGGTGCTCCCATTTCACTGAGTGCTCGCAGGAGGCTGCTCCATCAGAGTGCTCCCGGGAGGGTGCTCTAGTCACAGAGTGTTCCCAGGAAGGTGCTCCCATTTCACTGAGTGCTCCTGGGAAGAAGTCCACCCTGGATTCTGCACCATCAGAGATCACTCCCCTTAAAGATGATGCTTGGGGAGGGATGGCTGCCTCAGTGCCAGGGCTGGCCCTACAGTGGAAGGCAGCCCCAGAGGGACCCTGCCTGGATGGGGTCCCCTGCCCCTTTCTCTGCATTTCAAAGCAGGCTGTGTGCTTTGACTTAAAGGCAGACATTTCACCATTTCACTCCTTCACATGGCATCCCTAGGCTCGCAGGTAGTTCTGGCCAGGAGATGGCCCTGGAGTGCCGCCCACCCTCCAGCTGCCATCCTCCCTCCAGTCCCACTGCCGTCCTCCCTCCAGCCGCACTGCCACCCTCCCTCCAGCCACATTGTTGCTCTCCCTCCAGCCACATTGCTGCTCTCCCTCCAGGTGCACTGTCGTCCTCCCTCCAGCTGCACTGCTGTCCACCCTGCAGCCGCACTGCTGTCCTCCCTCCAGCTCTACTGCTGTCCACCCTCCAGCTGCCGCCCTCCCTCCAGCTGTGCCTTACAGGTGCATTCCCAGATCCCTGGAGTCACAGGACTGGGCCTTGGCCTTGCCTCCTCCTCACTGCTGGGCTGCCCTGCAGGGGACTTGGGGCAGAGCAGGCCTGTGTGGATGACTAACACAATCAGCTCACTCAGGGCAGAATATGCAACGCTGGAGTCTTCCTGAAGATTTGCTGCACAGGTTGGAATAACCAAGACAAGGGGATGTGAAGCACAGTCACGTGCCATCCAGCCGCGCTGTGGGAAAGGACAGGCTGCATAGGCAGGGGCAACCCTAGAAGATTAGAATGCGGGATTCTTTTTTTTTTTTTTTGAGATGGAGTCTTGCTCTGTCTCCCAGGCTGGAAGTACAGTGGCGTGATCGCAGCTCACTGCAACCTCTGCCTCCTGGGTTAAAGTGATTCTCTTGCCTCAGCCTCCAGAGTAGCTGGGATTACAGGCGAATGCCACCACGCCTGGCTAATTTTTTTTATTTTTAGTAGAGATGGGGTTTCACCATGTTGGTCAGGCTAGTCTCAAACTCCTGACCTCAAGTGATCTGCCCACCTCAGCCTCCCGAAGTGCTGGGATTCCAGGTGTGAGCCATCACGTCTGGCCAGAATGCTGCATTCTTACTGTACCTTTTCTTTCTTTTTTTTTTTTTTTTTTTTTTTGAGACGGAGTCTTGCTCTGTCGCCCAGGCTGGGGTGCAGTGGCCGGATCTCAGCTCACTGCAAGCTCCGCCTCCCAGGTTTACGCCATTCTCCTACCTCAGCCTCCCGAGTAGCTGGGACTACAGGCGCCCGCCAACCCGCCCGGCTAGTTTTTTTGCATTTTTTAGTAGAGACGGGGTTTCACCGTGTTAGCCAGGATGGTCTCGATCTCCTGACCTTGTGATCCGTCCGTCTCGGCCTCCCAAAGTGCTGGGATTACAGGCTTGAGCCACCGCGCCCAGCCTACTGTACCTTTTCATGCACAAACACCTACCACCATGTTACAGCTGCCGACAGGATTCAGGAGTCACATGGGGTGCAGGTGTGCAGCCCAGAAGCAACAGGCTGGCCCGTCCAGGCATGTGCCACACACTGATATTCACACAGTGGCAAAATTGCACAACACATTTCATAGAAGCCCCACATGGCAGATGGTCCAGGCCCCAGACAATAACCCGGTGGGGTGTGGAGTGGGAGCTGCCCCTCCTGCCACCCTGGAAGGGTCTTATGGGACACAGGGCACTCCTTACTGGGTGCACAGTGGGCCCACGAGGCCTCCTTCTTAGGTTGCAGCCCTGGGGCCCCTCAGTGAGGAGTTAATTGGCAGGGCCGGGGTGGAGGTGATGCTCAGGTCAAGGCCAGGTGTGCACCTGGAGCTTTCCTGAACATCACTCAAGGCAGGTGGGCCTGGTGCTCACCGCACAGGAGGGTGGGGGCTGCCACCTCTGCACCTGGCTCCTGCCCTCTGAGCTCCTGTTCATTCGGGCGCAGCCAAGGCAAGGTCAATCCCACAAGTCCCTGCAGGGCCAGAACTCTCTGGCATGAAGGCGAAACTAAGAGCATCTTCTATGCACAAAACCCTGTGGATGTGAGT
This sequence comes from Theropithecus gelada, assembly GCF_003255815.1. NCBI lineage: Eukaryota > Metazoa > Chordata > Mammalia > Primates > Cercopithecidae > Theropithecus > Theropithecus gelada. The sequence continues at coordinate 91,686,388 of NC_037679.1, read as the reverse complement.
GAGGGAAGGCGGCCATGGGGTCACTGGGGGTGGGACGACAGGGGGCCATGTGACATTCCCAAGAACGAAGCGACACAATGGGGCATCTGGCACAGCCAAGAACTGGGGTTTCCATGGGGAGAGGTGGCGCTGGGGGAGGGGGCTGGGCAGAGCCGGGGGCTGGGGTTTCCATGGGGGGCTGGGCAGAGCTGGGGTGGCAGCAGGGCTGGGAAGCTGGGACCTGCTGTGCTTAACTTCCTGGGTGATGGCACCCGACAGCGTGGGGCCACCGAGGTGCCCAGCATCCCAAGGCGCCTGCAGGAGGGACGCATGCCTGTAGGGGGTCAGCCTGGGTGAGCCCGGCCCCCCAACGCCACACAGAACACACGACCACAGTTTCATCCAAATCAAGGCTGTATTTATCATCACTGATTGATATGGGAACAGAATATTCCAAACAAACGGGGTCCACCGTGGAAACGTGGCTGAAACACAGAACTGAGCAAAGCATGTGGCTCAACGGCTGACCCTGAAGGCTGGGAAGCCTGGTAGGGACACAGCCCAGACGTAGGGGAACACAAAAGGCCTCAAGGAGGGCAGGGCATGGGGGGCTCATGTGGGTGAGAGCAAAACCCAAACCGAGAGGAGGCCAGGCCAAGGGCCCGGGAGGCAACGACCACACCAAGGTGACGCTGATGCCTCACTCGAAAGAAAACACACAACAGTGATTTTTTTTTTTTTGTACTCAGCCTTTAGACTCTTGCACTTCTAAACCTCCACCGATCTGGTCTACAGATTCCAAGAACACTGCACCATCCACACAAACGTCCACAGAATCGCCCTTGTGGCTGGAGCTGGCCAGTCCTGAAGCCCACAGGAGCCGCCCAGGAGTGCTGTTCTGCTGGCCCAGGGGCCCTGATGGGGGTACCCAACCTCTCCACGGACCCAGGGGCTGGGACGTCGCTGGCGGAACCTTCCTCCCCCCACCAGCGGCGGGAGCGCTTGCATAGTTGAAGGAAAGTTGCTGCCATTAAACTTCTGAGAATGTTTACAACCGGCAGCGCCTGGGTTTTTGTGACCGTGTTAGACAAACCACCAGAGGGGTTTCTGGAAACCGATTTATAAAGTCTATCTAGATTAAGAATTTAATAACGTCATATATTTATATCAACAGACTATTTACACGTTTCGTTTGCTTTTTAAAAAACAAACCAAAAAAGAAATTCTCTTACACTTCTGCATAATAAGGCAAAAAACAAAGTTTTGTACATTATTATTATTTTAATATAGATCTGTAACTTCGGTTCCAAGTACCAAGGGGGGGCCAGGGCTGGCCTGAGTGGGGGCCTCACAGTGCGCTGGACAAAGTGACCGGTTTTTCTCCATAAATAAGACAAAGAAACCCTGGGGATCTGGAGAAGGATCTGAGGCCATTAAACTGCAAATCCCAACCGAAAACGAAGAAGCAAAAGTTTCTTTTTTGGTTCTTTTAAACGTCTAAATAGCATAAAATTAAGAAAAATACAAATCCATTACAAACACTTCTCATTTGTGGGGGGAAAAGGTACAAACGCGATTTTTTTTCCCAACAGCCGAATCCCAAACTCGGAAAACAAAAGATCACCCTCAGAAAAGCCGACACCCAAGTCCCCGCCTCCGCAGGCTGCGGGTGGAGAAGCGGCGCCGCCCCAGGATCGGCGGGAGCTGTGCTTGAGTTCTAGGAACTGATGGAGAAACGGACAGCGGTGCGCTCCGAGAGGCGTCTGCGGCCCCGGGGCTACCGCGCCTCCACCTCCGGGGGGTTTCGGGACGGGGAGTAGTCGCGCGCCTCGCCCGGCCCGAGGCCCCCCAGCGGCGTAGTCCGGCTCCGCGGCGGCCCGGGGGGCGTGGGAGGCCCGGCCGCGGTCACCAGTGGGGGCGGTGCGCCGAGGGCGGCGGCGGCGGCGGGCGGGGTCCGCGCCAGGAGCCCGTTGTGCAGCGCGCCGGGCGCCAGGCGAGGGAAGTGCAGGGCGCCCAGCGAGGGCAGCAGCGCGCCGTCCAGGGCGGGGGCGGCGGGCGGCAGGTGCGGGGCCCGCGCGCGCTCCAGCTCCCCCTGCAGGCGCTCGGGGCTGTAGCCGTGGGGCTCACGGTCGCGGTAGGGGCGCTCCGGAGGCTCCAGGAGGGCAGCGGGGCCCGGGGCGGGGGCGGCAGCGGGGAAGGCGCGGCGGGGCAGCTCCAGGCCGCGGAAAGGCTCCCACGCGAAGCCCGGCGCGCCCAGGCGCTCGCGGCCCAGGCCCAGCTGCAGGGGCGCGGGGTGCAGGGCGCCCCCCGGGGGTTCGGAAGCCTCGTCCTCCCCGCGCTCCTCCTTGACCTTCACGTTTCCCGGAGCCGCCTTGCTGTGGGGCGGGGACGCGCGCGCGGGCATCTTGGCGGCCTCCTCCTTGGCTGGGGAGCGGCTCTCCTTGACCCGAGGTTCGGACTCGCGCTCCGCAGAGGCCCCGGGCCGGCCCAGCTCGCTCTGGCCCCGGAGCAGGAGTCCGCTGACGGGGTGGCCGGCGGGGGTGGCGGGCGAGGCCCGGCTCAGCAGGCGCGTCTTCTCCAGGAGGTCCCTGGAGGCGGCAGGGCGGACCCGTCACTCCCGAGACCTCCGTCCCGCCGAGCGGCGCAGCCCAGGCTGCTCCCATTGCCTGGCGGGGCCTCCAGCTCCTGGGTGGCCGGTGACCCCTCAGCACCCACGGCTCCCGCACCCCCACAGGCTCCCAAAACCTACGCGTCCTCTCTGCGCTGGGCGGCCTGGAAACCTCGGCCGAGAGACGAAGCAGATGAGCCGCCAGCAGCGACTTCAGCTCCCCACGGGCCCCTCCCTGTTAGGACGGGGGGCCTGCCGGCAGCCGCACCCCCGAACTCCTCCCTCAAACTCTGCGGGTCAGGCCGACCTGGAGGTCTCCCTGATGGCAGGTGTGGGTGCCTGTGGTGGGGGTGGGTCTTCACCCTCCTCACCCTTCCCAGCCCCAGGGCACGGCCTTCACTCCCCATTGCAGAGAGGAGTCACCGGGAGCAGAACTTTGGTCCCCATACCCCGGGGCTCAGCACAGAGCTGGACAGAGCATGAGTGGGCAGCAGTGCGGCGAGGAGGGAGAGAGGGGGAGGGGGAGAGAGAATGGGGGCTGGAGGGGTACGGTGGGGGGATAGGGAACAAGAGGGCCACTCACCGTTCCTGCTCCTCCTTGCCATTGTCCGGCTCTCGGTCATGGTTGGTCAGGGCTGACCCCCGCTCCACCTCCACGGACTTGGGCCACGGGGGTGGAGCGGGGAAGGAGGGCGGTGCCCGGTGCAGTCGGTTCCAGGCCTCGTGGGGGCTGGGCAGGCCGTGCACAGAGGAGCCCTCCTTCGGGGCAAAGATGCTGCCGCCAGGAGCTGGGGGCAGAGGCCATGGAGCGTGAGGTTGGGTCTGTCCCTCCCCAGCCACACCCCAGGAGAACCCGGGAGGGGTTTTAGGAGGGTCCCAGGCTGACATTGAAAAGGGGGTGCCCCCAGGGGGCCCAGCCCAGAGAGGAGGGAGGTCAGCCAGGCATCAGGGTTCCTGCAGAGGACACAGGCATGGGGGAGGGGCGCGGGCATCGGGGGAGGGGGCACAGGCTGGGTCACTCACCCAGTGCGTGGCTGCCCAGGCCCCCAAAGGCGTGGCTGCTCAGGCTCCCCAGGCCCCCAAAGGTGCTCGGTCTGCTGAAAGGGTCTGTGGGGGCAACCGCAAGCCCCAGAGGTCTGTCAGGTGTGGGCTACGGCTCCCACCTGGCCCAGTGGGGCTGCTGCAGAGGCTTCCAGCCTGGTGGGTGCTGCCTGCATGACCCAAGGGGCTCCCTGGGGCTTGGGGCCACCTTCTCGCCCACCTACTTCCCCCACCCCAAGGCTGCTGAGGAACCAGCCAGGCTGCGTGGGCTAAATTCAGAAGCACCCACCTGTCAGGGGGCCAGCGGGCAGGAAGCTGCCGGGATGGGCTGAGGCTCCAAATGGGTTGGAGGCAGGATGGGCGGCACCTGGGGGGGGCAGCCAGGTTTGACAGAGGCCAGGAGAGAGCACCAGGGCCTCCCATCTGCAGCTCTGTTCACAGGGGGCACCCCAGTTTCCTCTGTGAACCTTCACCTCCCATTCTCTTGCATGCCCTGAGGGGTGAAGTGTGTCCGGTCAGAGTAAGAGGTGGAATTTACCCCACAATTCGGAGGAGGTTTGACTTGGGGCTGCAGTGGCAGCCATCCTGGGAACCCAAGCAGGGCAGCGAGGGAGGTGCTGAGTGCAGTACAGCCCTCAGAGCAAAGGGGCCACAACTTGGGCAGAGACAAAGTCCAAGTAACATGTGCCTTGATTGGACCACTCCTGAAGCCCTTATCCCAGAGCTTTCACCTGGGAGCTGATAAATGGTCCTCACTTCTTAATGTGGTGCTGGGCCTCAGGCCCGGATGGACATGGTGCTGTCTTGGAGGCTGCATGTCGCAGCCCCTCGTGGCATTCCTGGGCACAGGCCCAGCCCACAGCGCCATGTCAACATCAGCCCTGGCCCCCCAACAACCTGGGAGAGCAACCATGTGAGGCCCTGGCCCTGCAAGCGGCTGCTGCAGGGGACTCAGTGCTGTTGGGCCAGGGGCCATCCTGCACATGGGTCCAGGGGGCAGGTTTCTAGTAAAGACCAGCAGGGCGTCATCTTTAGGTTACTCCAGCTCCCTCCCAGCCCTAATCCTGGGGACCCCAAAGACGGGGTGCTCACGCCTCCCATGTAGGACGCAGTGGGTTGTGTTCAGAGCTTCTGATCTCCACTGAGCTCTGGCATGAAAGCTGATGCCACTCCTCTAAACTAGAGAGGAAGACAGCCTGCCCCATGCCATGAAAACACAGCTTGTCAAAGTGTGTGCAACAAGAGGTGGAAGGAAGCACACTGCCTCAAATGCCCGCACTGTGAGACGCTGAGGAATTAATATTCTCAACCTCCAGATCAAGCAAGAAGAGGCCAGAAAAGTGAGCAACACACAAGAAAACACAGAGAAGGCAACAAGGTCAAAGCTGCTCCTTTAAAAATATGGGTGAGGCCGGGCGCGGTGGCTCAAGCCTGTAATCCCAGCACTTTGGGAGGCCGAGGCGGGTGGATCACGAGGTCAGGAGATCGAGACCATCCTGGCTAACATGGTGAAACCCCGTCTCTACTAAAAATACAAAAAACTAGCCGGGCGTGGTGGCGGGCGCCTGTAGTCCCAGCTACTCGGAGGCTGAGGCAGGAGAATGGCGTGAACCTGGGAGGCGGAGCTTGCAGTGAGCCGAGATCGCGCCACTGCACTCCAGCCTGGGTGACACAGCGCGAGACTCCGTCTCAAAAAAAAAAAAAAAAAAAAAAAAAATATGGGTGAAATTGGTCAGGCGCAGGGGCTCACGCCTGTAATCCCAGCACTTTGGGAGGCCGAGACAGGAGGATCACTTGAGGTCAGGAGTTTGAGACTAGCTTGGCCAACATAGTGAAACCCCGTCTCTACTAAAAATACAAAAATGAGCCAGGTGTAGCGTTGCTTGCCTGTAATCCCAGCTACTTGGGAGGCTGAGGCAGGAGAATCACTTGAACCCGGGAGGTGGAGGTTGCAGTGAGCCAAGATCACACCACTGCACTCCAGCCTGGTGACAGAGCAAGACTTCGTCTCAAAATAAACAAACAAATAAATAAAAATAAAATAAAATACCGGTGAAATGGACGAACTTCTGGTGAGATTAATGAAGAAAAAAAGAGAAGGCCGGGCGCGGTGGCTCAAGCCTGTAATCCCAGCACTTTGGGAGGCCGAGACGGGCGGATCACGAGGTCAGGAGATCAAGACCATCCTGGCTAACACGGTGGAACCCCGTCTCTACTAAAAATACAAAAAAAACTAGCCGGGCGAGGTGGCGGGCGCCTGTAGTCCCAGCTACTCGGGAGGCTGAGGCAGGAGAATGGCGT
>NC_037679.1:91589474-91680369 GCF_003255815.1 Theropithecus gelada | reverse complement strand
CCCCCAAAAAAAAAAAAAAAAAAAAAAAAAAAAAAAAAAAAAAAAAGAGAAGATGGCACAGCCAAGCAATATGAAGAATTACCAGGGCCTGCGGAGTTCAGGTGTGACGGATGGACAGCTATGGAGCCTGCCCCAAATCAACTTACTAGAAACACTCGAGTTACTGAAACCAATTCAAGAAGAAACAGCTTGAGGAATACCACACCCAACGGGGAAAAACAATCAGTACCTGGGAACCTGAGTGTGAGCCTGCCAAGCCTTGAAGGAAGTGATGGCTGGACCTCACAAGAGCTCTTCCAGACAACAGAAAAAAGGAAAGCTCCTTAACTCGCTGAAGAAGGCAACCAGCCCTCATGACAAAACCTGACAGATGCAGTACAGGAAGGGAAACTACAGGCCAGGCTTACTCAGGGAAACTCATCTGAAACAAAGCACTGGACAAGTGGCTCCAGAAATGTATCAACCACATTTCTGTAAATGTAAAACCATCCACTCGTAGATACGACTTTCTACACAGAAAAGGTAAAGGAATTGACAGACAAATGTCTTTGCATTCGTAAAAATTTAGCAAGATTGCTAGTTACAAAATCAAGAGATGGCACACGAATCTTCAAAACAGATATGCACTTGTTTTCTAGCAACAGCTAAAGAAATGTAACTTACAAATTCCAATCATAATATTAGTAAAATATAAAGCATCTATGAATAATTCTACTAAGACCTAAATGAATGAGATACTCCATGATCAGGGATAGGAAAATGATACCAGAGACGACGCATGAATTTCTCTTAGGTTGATGTACACCTTTAACCCAATTCCAGTGAAAGCCGGAACCTAACAGGCAGATTGAAAGTTTATATGGAAGAGAAAAAAGAGCAACAAGGAATCATCCTGCCCCTGCCAGCCAGATATCAAGACCTGCCAAGGAGATGGAGGAGGAGGCAGCACTGGCCCCAAGGACGGAGGGGGCCCAGTCTTGCAGGACAAATGGCAGAGCATTGAGGGACAGCCACCAGGTATCCAGAGGAGGGAAGGGGAGGCAGGGAAGGAGCAGGTTCGGTGGGGCAGGCAGTGTGGAGGGCCCAGAACTGGGCGCCACACTGAGCAGGTGTCCTGGCGGACAGCCAGAAACTGCAGCCTGGACTTCTGCTTTCTGAGAAACCCAGACTACCGGGAAGCTCCATGGCCCAGAGGCCACCATGCTTGTGAAGCCAGCCTCAGGTGGCCGCTGGCCACACTCATCACCCCTGTGTGGACAGGGCTCTGCCCTCGCATGTCCACGTGCAATGTGGCATCAAATGGTCACAAACACGGAAGAGACTGAGCACGGTGAGGAGAGAGTGAGGGGGGCTGCAGCGGGGGTTGGGAGCTCTGAGGAAGGGACAGGCCTCAAGGACTTGGTGGCTGGGTTCTTGGTTCCAACAGCAGGACAAGTGGGCAACGCAGAGCCCATGTGTGTGCCTGTGTGTGTACGTGTACGTGTGTGCCTGTGCATGTGCCTGTGTGCGTGTGCCTGTGCACGTACGTGTGCCTGTGCATGTGCCTGTGTGCGTGTGCCTGTGCACGTACGTGTGCCTGTGCGTGTACGTGTATGTGTGTGCCTGTGCATGTATGTGTGCCTGTGCATGTACATGTGCCTGTGCGCGTACGTGTGTGCCTGTGCCTGCCTATGCGTGTATGTGTGTACGTGTACGTGTGTGCCTGTGCATGTGCCTGTGTGCGTGTGTGCCTGCGCCTGTGTATGTACCTGTGTGCCTGTGCGTGTACATGTGCCTGTGCACATACGTGTGCCTGTGCGCATACATGTGCCTGTGCGTGTACATGAGCATGTACGTGTGCCTGTGCGTGTACGTGTGTGCCTGTGCACGTATGTGTGTGCCTGTGCCTGCCTGTGCATGTGTGTACGTGTACATGTGTGCCTGTGCATGTGCCTGTGTGCGTGTGTGCCTGCGCCTGTGTATGTATGTGTGTGCCTGTGCGTGTACATGTGCCTGTGCATGTACGTGTGCCTGTGCATGTACGTGAGCATGCACGTGTGTGCCTGTGCGTGTGTGTGCCTGTGCGCATACGTGTGCCTGTGCATGTACATGTGCCTGTGCGTGTACGTGTGCGCCTGTGCGTGTACATGTGCCTTGCGTGTGTGTGCCTGTGTGTATACGTGTGCCTGTGCGTGTACGTGTGTGTGTATGTGCCTGTGCGTGTGCATGTAGCTGACCCTTGAACAATACAGGTTTGAAGTGTGCGGGTCGACTTAGACACAGATTTTCTTTCACCCCTGCCACCTGAGACAGCAAGACCAGTCCCTCCTCCTCCTCAGCCCCACTTAGTGTGAGGACAAGGACGAAGACCTTTAGGATGATCCACTTCCACGCAGTGAATAGCAAATATCTTTACTCTTCCCTATGATTTTTTTTTTTTTTTTTTTTTCGGTGACAGGGTCTTGCTCTGTTGCCCAGGTTGGTGAGCAGTGGCGCAATCATGGCTCACTGCAACCTTGACCTCCTGGGCTCAAGTAACCCTCCTGCCTCAGCCTCCTGAGTAGCTGCGACCACAGGCGCCCACCACACCTGGCCATGATCTGTCTCATAATGTTTTCTTTTCTCTAGTGGATGTTACTGTAAGAATACAGTCCATCATACATGTAACACACAAAACAGGCGTTCAGCAAGTGTTCACGCCATCGTAAGGATTCCTGTCAACCGTGTAGGCTGAGTTAAGTTTTGGGGGAGTCAAAAGTTATACCTGGATTTTCAACTGTGTGGCGGGGAGTGACCCAGCCTCTCTGTGGTTCAAGGGTCAGCTGTATGTGGATGTGCATGCTTCACGTGTGTGCACATGCATGGATGTGTATGTGGAACTGTGTGTAACTGTGTATGTGTAGAAAGGCGTGTACCGGCCGGGCGCGGTGGCTCAAGCCTGTAATCCCAGCACTTTGGGAGGCCGAGACGGGCGGATCACGAGGTCAGGAGATCGAGACCATCCTGGCTAACACGGTGAAACCCCGTCTCTATTAAGAAATACAAAAAACTAGCTGGGCGAGGTGGCGGGCGCCTGTAGTCCTAGCTAGTCGGGAGGCTGAGGCCGGAGAATGGCGTGAACCCGGGAGGCGGAGCTTGCAGTGAGCTGAGATCCGGCCACTGCACTCCAGCCTGGGCGACAGAGCGAGACTCCATCACAAAAAAAAAAAAAAAAAAGAAAGGCGTGTACCGCACAGGCTGAGACACCATCTTTGGAAAGGTCTGTACACACGGCTGGCCCTCAGCCGGCCTCTGGGCACCCAGACTGTGTCTATCCCACACTATGGTTGAGCTTCAAGCCCACTTTCCTCCCGGGGGCCTGGAATGTGGACTTGTGCCAGGCAATGGTGCCCATGGACCAGCACCCCAGAGCCTGGGTGCCTCTGCGTGCCTGGAGGACACTTGCATGTGGTCACGTTGCATTGCCGGGGGAGGGGGTGACTTGGGAGCGGGTGACTTGAGGAGGGGATGACCTGGGGGAGGGGGTGACCCGGGGAAGGGCATGGCCTGGGGGAGCGGGTGACTCGGGGGAGGGCGTGACCCTGGGGAGCGGGTGACTTGGAGGAGGGCGTGACCCAGGGGAGGGGGTGACCCGGGGGAGCGAGTGACTCGGGGGAGGGGGTGACTAGGGGGAGCGGGTGACTCCGAAGGGCAGGGAGGTCCTCGCTGCTCCCGGCAGACCCCAACCTGGGCTGTGCCACTGAGAACAATACAGGCCAAGTCCTGGGACCCTCCCTAGGAAACCACCACAGCTGGGCTGGTCCTGGGACCCCCGGAGCAGCCGTGCACATCAGGAAGGGGCACTGGGATGTGGGCCCAGCCCGGCCTCAGGAGCAGCTTCTGCTGTTCAGCGAGAGGCCAAACTCCTCCTGGGACAGCGGGTGCTGGGAGACAGAAGGGGGTAGCCTGGCGGGGGCCTGGGTCCCTGCCACTCCTTTGCCTCTGGTGGGGCCAGAACAGGGAGCCCCAGAGAGGAGGAGTGGCCAGGACCAGCCGCCTCAGAGCTGCGTGTGTGGGCTGAAGGCCCCCCAGGACACACTGGGCAGGACTTGGTCGGGAGGAGAGGTGAGGTGAGGGAGTTGCCAGGCTTTGACCTGAGTAAGTGGTGAGCATCAAAAAGCAAAAACTGGTACTGAGGTCCAGAGAACGTTCTCACTCCTGGCACAGGAAGGCAGGCTCGGCCGGGCAGGAGCAGGAGGTTTCCGTGTCCCCCACCCGGCCCCCGATTCCATCTCTCACCTGTGCTGGGGAAGAGGGGCCGGGCCAGGTCCTGTGGGTAGTGGAAGCCAGCAAACACGCCCGGGGCGGGGGGTCTGCCGAACAGGTCCAGCTTGGCCCCCACCTCCAGCTTGTGGGGGTCCAGCTGCATCTCCTGGGAGGACAGAGCGTGTGAGGGCTGCCTGCCCAGCGACCAGCCCCGACCACAGGAAGCCCAGGCCTGGGGGGTCGCAGGGACTGGGTGTGAGTCAGTCCAGAAAGGAGAGCAGGTGGGATGAATTTCAAGGATGTATTCTCCAACTCAGAATGACAGAAATGTTACCGTGATCAGCAAAAAAGGTGAACGGGAGAGCTCACATCCTCTGAACTGTGGTATGTACTTAGCACATCTCAGCTGGTATGCTATGTGGTCATGGAAAACAACTTACTTTTTCTATATTTAGATTCTTTTAAAAGTTAAGGCCAGGCGCGGTGGCTCACGCCTATAATCCCAGCACTTTGGGAGGCTGAGGCGGGCGGATCACGAGGTCAGGAGATCGAGACCATCCTGGCCAACACAGTGAAACTCCATCTCTACTAAAAATACAAAAAATTAGCCGGGCATGGTAGCAGGCGCCTGTAGTCCCAACTACCAGAAGGCTGAGGCAGGAGAATGGCGTGAACCCGGGAGGCGGAGCTTGCAGTGAGCCGAGATCGCGCCACTGCACTCCAGCCTGGGCGACAGAGCGAGACTCCGTCTCAAAGAAAAAAAAAAAAAAACACAGTATTCTCCTCTGAGTCCCGTCCTGCTGATACCTCTCCCAAAGGGCATTTAGGACACAACGATTTTTAAGAGTTGTGTGCGTAGGTCATGTGTGTCATCGAGAACAGCACAGGGACAGCAGAGGCACAGGGTCCCACGGGGTTGAGGCCACAGTCCCGCTGTCCTGGCCTCCCAGGACTCTATCCTGCCCCCACGGCTCCTAGCCTGATGGGACCAGCACCAAGCTGCCCACGGGGCCCTCCTTCCTCAGCCTTCCCAGGTGCACATCAGTTGTGAGCGCCCAGGGTCCACCTAGGTCACTGCTGAAGACCGAGGAATACAGCAGGCACTCCATCGCTGCAGGGAGTGGGGGCAGGGCAGAGGACCCTAGAGGCACCCCAGTGACGTGGGGAACTGGTGCGGCACCCCGTGCCCCTGGTCTGCTCCCCATGACCCAGCCGGCACACCTCGCCAAGGGGAGGGCCTTGCAGCACCCGGGCACCCAGCACTGCCTTGTGGCCTTGCTGACCTGCTTAGAGTAAGAGCCCAGCGCCCAGACGAAGGGGGAGGTGGCTCATGCGTGAGGATCACACCCGTGCACATGCGTGTGAACACACCCGCCTCACGCCTGGCCTTCCAGGGCCCAACCAGGCTGGAGAAAGGGGTCCACAAGCACCCCACACCAGCCCAAGTGGTCTCACCTTCATCTTCTGCTGGTGGCGATAGATCTGCCAGGCGATCTGCACGTGCACGGCACACCACCTCCCCGGCTTCTGAGACAGGACGGAAGCACTCAGTGGGGCTGGCACCACCCCCACCCATGTCTTCCGCAGACGACTCCTGTCACGGGCCCCCCCGAGGCCACCCCGGAGGCACCACAGTCTTCCCCTGCCACAGGCCTTCCCAACGCACACTCACCTTGACCACCGCCCGGTACGGGTCAGACACCTGTGGAGACAGGAAAGGAGTGTTAGGTCCAGGCCCCTCAGGAGGCCGAGTCCTGGGGGTGCAGGGGACACGGCCCCTTTGCTGTGGCCACCAGCCCACCCAGGGCCAGGCCGGGGCAGGCCATCACCGGGGTGGGGACGGGTGCCCACTGACACCTACCCCAGGCGCTTTCTGCAGGAGTGTGTGAACCGCACCAGCCCGGCGGGCCACCTCAATGGGGTTTGAAGTCTGAGGGGAGAAAGAGAGAGAGAACTTGTGTGTGTGCGTGGGGCAGCCCAGGCAGGAGGACACCTCGGGGCTTCCTGGGTCTGGCATGGGCCTGTGCCCTGCTTTGCCTTGCTGTGGGGCCCCACATGCTGTCACCCAGGGGCAGCCTGGCCTCCCTCGCAGGACCACCACACCTTTAGCCTGCCAGTTTCTGCAAAGGTGGGAAGAAGGTGCTCTTGCCAGAGAAGGTGGGTGTCCCTCCCCGGGGAGCCACCTGCTGCCAGGGCCGAGTCAGCCCCACCTGGACGGGAGTGGTGCCAACCTAGTCTCCAGCCCAGGAGGAGCTGCTGTGAGCCTGCATGGGCCAAGGGAAGACGGTCGTTTCCCACTAGGGATGCCAGGGAAAGGGAGGTCCCAAAGCAAAGACTGGCTGTCACACCACACTCCTTTCCTGCCCAGACTGGCTCAACTACCCCTTCCCTCTGGGCTCCTGCCCTGCCCAGGAGCAGCTGTGCTCAGGGTGACGCCGGGACAGATTCCTTCCCTCCCAGACTCAGGGCCTCAGTGTCCTGGCTGTCTGGGCTCAGGGCAGCGCCCCCAAGAGTCCCAGTCTGGGGGTCCCTGCTCGACATCTGCGGGTGAACCACATGCATCCCCCCTTCTCCATTCCTCCGAATTCCTCAACCACGGGGTCTGGGGGCCCAAGACCCTCTGGTGCCCGGGGGTGCCTGGTCCTCGGAAGCGCTATCTGCCTGTCCACGGGAGGGTGGTGCCCCAGGTGAGCCCAGGTGTGCGTGCTGGGGCCTTCAGGGCAGCTGTGGGCAATGAGTTGGGGGCTGCAGGGTCCTATGAGGTCAAGGGCTTGGCAGCTACTGGGGATGGCCCAGGCCCCGTCTTCAGAACCCAAGGCCCACAGGTGAGGTGGCTTCAGGACTGAGGTGTGTGCCACTCCGTGGAGGGTGGGGTTACAGCACAAGGCCGGGGACAGTGGGGAGGGTCATAGGGTTCCCTCTCCCCTGGCTGAGGTGGCACACAACCTCCTGCTGCCCAGGTCCCCCGAGGTGCGGACGGTCCCATAAGGCCCAGGTCCCCTGCGGTGTGGATGGTCCCATAAGGCCTGGGTCCCCTGTGGTGCGGGCGGCCCCGTAAGGCCTGGGTTCCCTGCAGTGTGGACGGCCCTGTGAGAACCAAGTTCCTTGTGGTGTGGACAGCCGGTGAGGCTGCCGTCCACACTGGGGCCTCCTGCCAAGGACTGGAATGTTCTCCATCGAGGCTTCCACAGTGTGCCCTCTGCACGGTCCCACCACGTCCCAGGGCTGCCCCCAGGTCAGACCCCCTGCCCCTCCCACGGTGGCCACACACAGACCGCAGGGCCACCCACCCTAGCCAGGGCTGCTCATGCCAGCACCCAGATGACGACAGGTACAAGGGAGGGAAGTGGGAGTGGTTGTGGGCATAAAGTTTGGCGAGGTTGTCATGCACTCCCTCCAAAATCCCCCCACCCACTGTGCCTGCCCCACCTGCCGGGGCAGCGGTACCTTGGGCTGAAAAGCACCCTGCAGGGACCCGAAGGGGCCGGGGTGTGGGAGCAGGCTGGGCAGTCCCGGGATGGCAGGAGGGAAGGACGGGAAGAACTGTAAGAGAAGGAGAGCGGATGGAGTGGGAGGCCCAAGTCCCCACCTCACCCTCTGCCTGTAACCAGGAGGTGGGACCAACGCAGCAGGGGCAAGGCCAGGCGAGGTACGGCCCCATCCACCCACAGCCCCACCTGCCTGCCCGTAGCCAGGGCCTGCGTGCACAGCGACACGCACCGGGCCCCTTGGGGACACTCACACTCACGCTGGAATGTCGGAAGTAGGGGCTGTCCAGCTTGGGTGCGTACTTGTCAAACTAGAAGGGAAGGAGAGGAAGGTGAGGCCCCGCACACACGACACCCTCGCTGGGCCCCAGCCCCCGCCCACCTGGCCGGGCTGGGCAGTGACAGGACGGCGCTGTGCTTCCCCAGGCTGGTGGCTGCGGCCAGCCGTCCCAGGTTCCTCTAGAGCGCCAGCCCCACAGCTCTGAACTCAGTCTCAGGCCAGGACGGCCCCTCCATTCTAAGGCTCCCCTTGCATGGGGTGGGAACTTGGGTCACTCGGGCAGTCTGTGTGCCCGGCTGAGGCCTAGGGCATGAAGCCCTGGCGGCTGGGCCGCGCTGGGGACACACCCGGTAACTGACAAACTGGCCAGTTTCCAAATAAAACTCGAGAGAGTGGAGGAGACTCGAGCCCCCAGCAGCTCCCTGCTGAGACCGGGCCTCCGGGTCGGGGCACATGGGAGGCACCCTGAGTCCTGGTCCCTGTGTCCCTCAGGCCTGTCTGGGCCTCCAGCCCTGGCACTGGGATCTAGTGCGGGTGTGAGGGTGTCCCATGCACGTGGGCACGGGGTGCCTAAGTCCAGGAACACGGCCCGGGGTGGGGACCTCATGGCACGGCTTGGGGTGGGGACACCAGAGGGCACGCTGGGACCGGACAGACGGACGGATGACAGAGAGGTGCCGCCGGCCCCCCACCTCCTCCTGGGCTGGTGTGCGTGCGAGCGTGTGTCTGCGTGTGCCTGCTGCGTGTCCCTGCCCCACACCCGCCCCCGCCCCCTGCCAGCACGCGGGCCTACGCACCGGCGGGGGTGCGGCGGGCGGCGTCGGGGGCAGCCCTGCGGGGAAGGGGGCGAATGTGTGTTGGTGCTGGTGTGTGTGTTGGTGCGTGTGCTGGTGTGTGTGCTGGTGCTGATGGAACTCCGCCCGCAGCAGAGCCCCCGGGCCCAGGGAGGCGCCAGGCCGCTCGGCGCTCTGCACCAGAAACCGCGTGTTCAGCTCTTGCCTGAGCAGCTCGTGATCTACAAGAGAAAAAGAGAGAGAGACAGAGAGGCACGTTGGCCGCGGGCTCCCGGTGGGGCGAGGCGGATAGTCACCTGGCACTCCCGGGGTCGGCAGGCCAAGCCGGGGTGGCCGCTCGCCACGTGCGGGCCCAGGGGTGCAGGTAAGAGAGGAGCCTGTGACCAAGTACCAATCAGAATCCCCGAATGAGGCTGGCAATACATGATTGGCTGGCTGAATGAGACCGACAGGCTGGCATCTAGAGGCAAGAGAGAACACGGTGAGCCCCTCCCCAGGAGCCAGGGTCCAGCCACCCCCAGGCCAGCGTCCTGGTCCCATCCCGGGACACACGGTCATCCCCAGCCTGGGCCAGGCTGACTCGGAGCCTGAGGAAGCACCTGGGGGCCGAGGGAGGAAGCCTTCGCGGTTGGGGTTCCATTGGGATGGCGCCTGCTTGATGTGCGGTCCCCTCCTCCCAGGGCTCAGGACCCAGCAGGCTGCGGGGGAGGCCTGGCCCCAGCAGGGGAGGCCCGTGGGCCTGTCTCAACGTGAACACGTCTGTACGTGTGCGCACATGTGTCCTGCCTGTCCCCGCACGCACACGGCCCGTGGCCCAGCAGGGACCCCTGGGGAAAGGCACACCTGGAGGGACCATTCAGAGGTGCCCAGGATCCGCGGCGCCCGCAGCAGGTGGAGGGCCCGGCTGTGCGCCCCTCCCCGGTGGCTGTGTCCCCACACCCCCTACCCCTGCCCTGGGTGAGATCGCGGCCGAGACACCTACCGGCCGGGTGTCCGGGGAGGACCAGGCTGCTGGCCGGCAGCGCCGGGGGCGGGGGCAGTGTTGGGGGCGCGGCAAACATGGCCGCGTGGAGCTGGTGCTGCGCCTGGGACCGGAGCGCCAGGTGTGAGGTAGACAGGTGGGGGCCCGGCCCGTGAGGCGACAGCGACACGTGCTTCCCCAGGCCCAGGGGCGCGCTGCTGCTCCTGCTGCGGGACACGGGGCTCAGTGCCTGCCAGCCCGGCCCCTGCAGAGCCCCCCAACCTGAGCCGCACACGCCCCGCCCCCGCGGGGACCCCACCTGAGGCCGTGCAGGCCGTTGGCTGCCGCCTGGCCGTGGCCCGCGAAGGCGCCCAGGGATGCAGGCACGTGTGTCGGGAGCAGGCCGCGGGGCTGCGGGGGTGGCGGCTGCGGGGGTGGCGGCTGCGGGGTGTGGCGGGGCGGGGCAGGGGGCTCCTTCTTCACCAGGGGGCTGGCGCGGGAGCCGGGCGGGGGCCCCGGGCAGGGCGCGGCGTGGGGCGCGGGGCTGGCCGCGGGCAGGAAGCTCTCGGCGCTGAGCTCACGGCTGCGCTCCAGGCCTGACACCTTGGGCACCGCCCCGGCCTTGGCCTCCGACTTCTCAAGCGCTGGGCCTGCAGAGAGAGGGTGGCTGCGTTCAGACCAGCAGGGCCTCGTCCCTGCCCCTCCAGTGGCCCAGAGAGCCCTGGAAGATGCCCGGTGCCCAGGCCACGTCTGGTCTCCTGCTGTGCCCCCATTTCAGATGAGGCAGTCACGGAGGCCACGCAGCCAGCTGGATCTCACCGAGGCTCCAGGCCCCGCCCAGCGGAGGGAGCTGGCTTGGGAGCCTGGGCCTGGTTCGGGGGTCGGGGTGGGTAGCCCACCTGCCCGAAGGTGCATGCAGGGACAGGACAGGACCTGCAGGAGTCAGTCCCTGGGCAGGGGCTGCTATGATCTCATTTAACAGACAAAACCGAGATACATCAAGGACTTGGCCCAAAAGGGGAGCTGGATTTGAATGCAGGAGCTAGGGCCTGTGTGCCTATGCCTCATGTTCACCGCCCCTGGATGTGCCCCCAGCCCAGGGCATGGGTCCATCCCACCCCAGCAGCAGCGCCCACAGCTGGTGCCCACCTTTTCTTTCTGGAACCCCCTCGTGGAAGGCTTGACCACTTCCCGGAAACTTGGGCAGGGACTGGGTGGGAGGCTGCCCCCCCCGTGACTGCCCATCACCCGCCACCCTTCTGCCCACCTAGGCATGTCCCCCGCAGGTCCTATAGGCCCATTTGAGCCTCTGGGGCCTGCCCCCCCCCACCCCCGCATACCCCAAACCCTCCTTTTGAGGCCCCTTCAGGCAGGTCTCTGATCAAGTCCCCAGGAGCCAGGAGAGGGCAGTGTCCATGCAGCGGAGCTCCTGTTGCCTGGGCTCAGGAGCTGTCACAGGGGGCTCAGGAGCTGTCACAGTCAGGGGGCCAGTTTCGCAGAAGCAAAACCAGGTTCCAAATGCGACATGCCTCCTGTTCACGTCCCTGGCAGACCCTGCTTCCTTCCTGAGGCCTTGGGATGGTGGAGCCATGGCCCATGGGGACAGCTGCAGCCACCCCTGCCCTTGTGACCATGGAGCCTGGTCTGTTGAGGCCTCAGGGAGCTCCTCCCAGGCAAAAACAGGCAGCAGGAAGCGGCCCCATCTTCACTCTTCATCTGGGGTCAGGCCTTCCACAGCAGCCGCCCCCCAGTGACCGCAGAGAGGCTGTGCAGAGGACACAGGAGAGAGGGAGCCCACGGCACTGTCTCCACCAGTTTTCCCAGCCCCCTGGGTCAGCCCCACCGGACCTCTCCTCCTCTCTCCCACATCTCCAAGCCAGCCCTGCACACAGTAAGAGCCGTGATCAGGATGGAAAGAGGCTTAGGCTGCGGGCCTCCTGTGCCCTTCTAGCACCTCCAGCCCTCACTGGCACATTGTCCATCCAGATGTAGCAGCAGCAGCTGCGGCAGTGAGCTGAGTATTCAACAGCCCCGCGTGACACTCTGTCTGCGAGGCCACCTGCCTCTCCTGTTGGGGCCCATCCCATGCACACCCCTTCCGACACCACTCCATCTGCACCTGCTTTGCTGAGATGCTCTGATGTGAACAGGCTTCCAACTTGAAGGCAGGTGAAGGCCATGACTGCTACAGGGCAGTAGGGCCCATCCCTGCCGGTGTTGGCAGGGCCTGTCCTGTCTAATCACATCTGGGTGAAGCTGTCCCAGCGAAAGGGCGGTTCCAGCTGGAAACCCAGAGAGGCGGGAGCCGAGACCCCATGGTCCTGCCAGAGATGCTGCCCGCCTAGGCCCTGGCGTGGGAATCCCAGGATCCCAGCACCAAGGAGGCCTTAAGAAGACGCTGGGGCTACCCCCTCTGGAGAGGGTTGCTGGACCGTAGACACCCCGCCCCACAGCTCACGGCCACAGGGTACGACGGCCTGGCCTGGAAACGCTATCCAGGCCCCTCTACTGCACCACAGGGCCTCGCAGGCTGCAAAGCCAGGGACGTGAGTCTGAGTCCTGTTTCTCTTTCACTCGGCAGCCACAGGTGCTTGTGATACCTGTGGCGGGGGGGCCTCCAGTGCCAGCTGGTCCCAGGTGTCTGACCCCACGAGCCTGCTCTGCAGGGCCTGAGAGCAGGCGTTCCTAACGGTTCCACCTTGGGAGCCGCTGCTGCGAGCGGAACCCAGGCCCTGCCTACGGCTCAGTGGCTTCCTCTACTCTCCCCTGCTCCTGGGGGCTTCCCAGCAATCCCAGCACCCTAGTTCGACCCAGTTCTGCACCGCAGGCCCCTAGGCCATCTCTCCCCAGACTTCAGGGGGATGTCCTGCCACCAAGACGCAAGGCGCACCATGTGCCTTCAGAGGCCCAGGAGCTGAGCTGAGGGGGACCCACTTACCTTTATCGGTTCCTGGGGCAAAGAGCTTCTCGGAGCCCACGGATGCCTGGAGAGAGAGAAGGGGGTCAGGGGCAGTCAGGGTGGTTCTCATCCTCGTGGACCCTGCGCCCAATGCCCACACACAAGTCTGGGTGGGTTTCCAGCAGAGCCAGGCAGGATGTGCCCTTGTAGATGCCCCACGTATGAGGTGAACATGCTTAGTCCTGAACTCCACACATGTGCACATGTGCTCACGCCGGGGGCACACGGGCCCCTCTCTGCTCAGAGCAGCAGGCTTCCTAGAGGGGGTCTGAGTGAAGACGGGGTTTGAGGGGGGATCGGGAACCAAGGCTGCTGCTGGCATGCCCTGGGGGAGCACTGGCATCTGGCAAATCTGCATCCCTCGCAGGAGAACCAGCACCGGGAGCTGTGTGGACCCCCCCACCTGTCAGGCCAGAGGTGGATGATGGAGAACCCCAGGACACACGTCCCGTTCCCAACCACGGCCCAGCACAGGCGCCTTGGCAGAAGTGAGAGAACCAGGATGCCGACCAGGCTGGACATCTGGGTCCACAAGGCCGTAGGACACCTCGCTATGCTCCCGGGCTGGCTGAGCTCCAGGCCTGGTGCCCAGCGCCCACAGGACACTGCGCTCTGTGCCGGGGGCCGGCCGAGCTCCCAGCACCCGTGGACACCACACTATGCTCCCGGGCTGGCCGAGCTCCAGGCCTGGTGCCCAGTGTTGCTGAGAGGCAGCTGAGTGTCCTGGGCCATGTGGGGGAGCCTCTCAGAGGGTCAATCGCAGAAATTGCGCAGCCCCACTCCTCCATCTCTTCCAGAGAAACTCACCCAACCACCCGCCACAAGCGGGTGGCGAGAGCGTGGGCCTGTCAGGGCGAGAGCATGAGCCTGTAGCCACTAATAGGGAGGGGTGGATGGAGGGTCCCACACTCTGGGGGACTTCACAGCAGTTTTCAGGAATGAGCTGGGTTAAGAATGACCTTAAATAGATATTTCCCCCCAGTTTCTTCTTTTTTGTTTTTGTTTTGATTAGACAGCTTCATTGAGTTGTGGACTGAACATTTCTGTACACCTGGAATTCACACGTTGAATTCACCCCCCAGGTGATGGGATCAGGAGGTGGAGGGTGATGAGGTCATGAGGTATTGAGTGTGGATGGAGCCTCACGAACGGGATCAGTGCCTTATAAAGGGCCCCAGAGAGCAGCCTGGCCCCTTCCACCACGCGAGGACGCAGCGAGAAGGCACCCTCTGTGAACCAGGAAACCCTCACAGGGACTCTGCCATGCCTTGACCTACTTGTGGCCTCCAGCACTGTGAGCTGTGCATGTCTGCTGTGGACAAGGCACCTGCTGGGGTACTGGGCCAGAGCAGCCCGCATGGACTAAAGACTTGAGATGTAATTCACATACCATCCAACTCACCGTCTAACGCTTACAATTCACTGGCGTTTAGTATGTTCACGGTGATGCACCTGTCACCACGGTCAATTACAGAACATCATCATCACCCCAAAAAGAAACCCTGACCCATAACTGTCACCCCAACCCTGGGAAACCACAAATCTTTCTGTCCCTGCAGAGCTGTTCTTTCTGAACTTCCATGTGAACGCCGTCAGGCGACACGGACCTGCTGTGATTGGCTTCTCTCACTGAATGGCTTTTGATGTTCACACACACTGCAGTGTGTACCCTGGAGAGATCGGGGACGCTGTGTGTGTGGAGGAAGCAACTGCAAAGAAGTGTTATGTGGCATCCAGACAATGTGCCTGTGCTTGGGCACGTACACACACTCGGGCATATACACACACTTGGGTACGTGTACATGGGCACACTCGGGTACGGGTACATGGGCACATTCTCAGGTATGTGTACGTGGGCACTCGGGTACGTGTACGTGGGCACACTCGGGTACGTGTACGTGGGCACTCGGGTACGTGTACGTGGGCACACTCGGGTACGTGTACGTGGGCACATTCTCGGGTACGTGTACGTGGGCACAGTCTCGGGTACGTGTACGTGGGCACTCGGGTACGTGTACGTGGGCTCTCGGGTACGTGTACGTGGGCGCTCTCGGGTACGTGTACATGGGCACACTCGGGTACGTGTACATGGGCACATGGGTATGTGTATGTGGGCACATTCTCGGGTACATGTACATGGGCACTCGGGTACGTGTACGTGAGCACACTCGGGTACGTGTAGGTGGGCGCTCTCGGGTACATGTAGGTGGGCACTCGGGTACGTGTACGTGGGCACTCTCCGGTACGTGTATGTGAGCACACTCGGGTACGTGTAGGTGGGTGCTCTCGGGTACATGTAGGTGGGTGCTCTCGGGTACGTGTATGTGCACGCTCTCAGGTACGTGTACGTGAGCACTCTCGGGTATGTGTACGTGGGCACACTCACTCTTGGACTCTCGGATACATGTACGTGGGCACTCGGGTACGTGTACATGGGCACACTCACTCTCGGGTACATGTACACGGGCACTCTCGGGTACGTGTACGTGGGCGCTCTTGGGTACGCGTACGTGGGTGCTCTTGGGTACGTGTACATGGGCACACTCTCGGGTACGTGTACATGGGCGCTCTCGGGTACGCGTATGTGAGCACTCTCTCGGGTACGTGTACGTGGGCGCTCTCGGGTACGTGTACATGGGTGCTCTCGGGTACGTGTACGTGGGCGCTCTCGGGTACGCGTATGTGAGCACTCTCTCGGGTACGTGTACGTGGGCGCTCTCGGGTACGTGTACGTGGGTGCTCTCGGGTACGTGTACGTGGGTGCTCTCGGGTACGTGTACATGGGCACACTCGGGTGCGTGTACGTGGGCACTCTTGGGTACATGTACATGAGCACACGGGTACGTGTACGTGGGTGGCACACTCGGGTACGTGTATGTGGGCACACGGGTACGTGTACATGGGTGCTCTCGGGTACATGTACGGGGGCACACTCACTCTCAGGTACGTGTACGTGGGTGCTCTTGGGTACATGTACATGGGTGCTCTTGGGTACGTGTACGTGGGCACACTCACTCTCGGGTACATGTACATGGGCGCTCTCGGGTACGTGTACGTGGGCACACTCTCGGGTACGTGTACATGAGCACTCTCAGGTACGTGTACGTGGGCACACACTCTCGGGTATGTGTACGTGGGCACTCTCAGGTACGTGTACGTGGGCACACTCTCGGGTACATGTACGTGGGCACACACTCTCGGGTACATGTACATGAGCACTCTCAGGTACGTGTACGTGGGCACACACTCTCGGGTATGTGTACGTGGGCACACACTCTCGGGTATGTGTACGTGGGCACTCTCAGGTACATGTGTATGTGGGCGCACTCGGGTACGTGTGTACCTGGGTGGCAGTGTGTGCATATAGATGTTTGTGTCCATGAGCATCACGTGTGTACACAGGTGCGTGAGTGTCGACGTCCATGTTGGTGAAACTGTAGAACAGGTTTCGAGCTCGTGTCCACCAGGAGAGAGCAGTCCCCTCTTGGGATGGTTGGGGTGGGGGGCACAAGAGACCCGGCTTAAACGCTCGTATTTTAAGTTTTTAGGAAGGAGACTGCTTTCTGATAATACTTGTGTAGCTGAAACGTAACAGTGACAAAGGTAATAAAATAAACGGCTTCGCTACCAGGGAGGGGCCAGCCAGGCTTGCCGAGCAAGCACGGCTGTGAGAGACCAGGGCGTGGGGAGCATCTGATTCGGAGGCTGGGTGCTGGGAGACAGGGGCTCCATGCTTGTCTGTCCCCCGATCTGTAACATGATCTGTGACTCTTAGGGCTAAAACAATAAAAAGGGATTTAGGAAGCCGGCTGGTGAAAAGTGCACAAGACCCACAGCTCTCTAACTTGCTAAAATCTGGGAGGGCAGCCAGACGCGGTGGCTCACACCTGTAATCCCAGCACTTTGGAAGGCCGAGGCGGGCAGTTCACGAGGTCAGGAGATTGAGACCATCCCGGCTAACATGGTGAAACCCCATCTCTACTAAAAATACAAAAAACTAGCTGGGTCCCAGCTACTTGGGAGGCTGAGGCAGGAGAATGGCGTGAACCCAGGAGGCGGAGCTTGCAGTGAGCCGAGATCGCGCCACTGCACTCCAGCCTAGGTGACAGAGCGAAACTCCACCTCAAAAGAAAAAAAAAAAACCTTGGAGGGCGAGGGCAGGGGCCCTCCCAGAGCCAGGAAGCTCGCCAGGGCGTGAGCCAGCCCAGAGGGGCACTGGGTGTTGGGAAGAGGCCTGCTGTCCCCATGCCACAGCGCACGTTTCTCATCACCCCCATCAAAATCCCAAGCAGGGATCTGGAACACATGCATTACTAGGTCCTCACTACGGGAGCTGCTTCCCCTGAATCCCGCACGGCCCAGCCAAGGGAGCTGCGCCGCTGTCCAGGGAGGAGACGAGGTGGCTCAGGGTCCACTGGGGCCTGATGTGGGGCTTGGGTGAAGCCAGGCCCAGCTGCCCAGAGGGCAGGGACACCCGTGTCCAGCAACTAGCAGACGGGTCAACGGTGAGCGTGTGGCGAGACAGCGCCTGCCTCAGCCACACATGCACATGGAGGAGCTGTTGACACACGCTCCGTGAGCCTCAGAAACATCACAGGAGCTAAAGCCAGACCACAAAGAGCACGCAGCCGTGTGACCGTGAGTGCAGCCCCAGCCACAGCAGCCGGAGGGGTGCTGTGGGTGGACAGGAGCTCGGGGGTTCAGGGGAGACCGTGGTGGGTGTAAAGTTGTAGGTATATGTCAAAAAGCAAACCGCACACTGAAAATAGCTTCATTTACCGCAGAAATAAATAGGTGCATTTTACCACCAGTAAATTACAGCACTGGAAACCAACGAAACGACGCGACACGATGCCGGGACGGACGGACAGACGGATGGAGATCCAAGAGTGGGATGAGAACCCCCAAAGTTCCCACGGATGCCAGGACGGATGGAGAACCACAGAGCAGAATGAGGAGCCCCAGATGTGGTGCAGGCTGTGGGGGCCAGGCGTGGGCTGCAGGCTGTGGGGACCAGGCGTGGGGTGCAGGCTGTGGGGACCAGGCGTGGGGTGCAGGCTGTGGGGACCAGGCGTGGGGTGCAGGCTGTGGGGGCCAGGCGTGGGGTGCAGGCTCGGGGGGCCAGGCGTGGGGTACAGGCTGTGGGGGCCAGGCGTGGGGTGCAGGCTGTGGGGGCCAGGCATGGCGTAGGTCCTTCAGAGCAAGCTCCTGTTTCACCCCCTTCTCGAAATAATTCCAGACAGATCACAGACATAAAAGTGAAAAACCATCAATGTATCAGAGAAGACCAGGTGTGGATTCCACCTTCTTGCTGGAATGGGAAGCCCTTCCTAGTCATATTGCAAGAGCCCAAACCACAGAGAAGACCAGTGGGTCCATGCCTGTGAGATGGCAAGAGCCAAACAGGGCCTGCCACACCCACACGCGCCCAAAAGGCCCTTGCACAGGAGGAAGGTGGGCCCCTTGGAAGGGGGCAGTGGTTGGGCCCTGCATGTGCACGTGTTAAAGGGCTGCGGTACAGCTGGTGTGAGGGGACGCGGAGTTCCTGGCACTGACGCTACCTGGTCTACTCGCCCTGTGCAGTTCCTGGCGGGGGTGAGGGGTTCATCCACCTGCTGAGGGCCGGCAGTGGCGGGGGTCCTGCAGCCCAGCCTCCTGCTGGGTGAAACACCAACTCTGTGTCCAATGTCCCCAGCCACCAACCCCCAGGCAGTGATGTAGAACATGCTTCTGAGACGAGGGGGCCGCTGCTCAGACCCAGCTCAACCATGCAGCGGCTGGGTCAGATGGAAGCTAGGAGATCCTGGCACCCCATGCAGGGACCCTCCCAGCCCCGGCCCAGGGCCCCGATGACCCTCTCCCTTCCCCAGCCTTGCAGCCACCACCCCTCAAATCCTGGCTTATTACAAAGAAAGAAGGACAGGAACCTCTCACCCCTGGGAAGTCGGGGGCCCGGAGGTTGGGGCGTGTGCCTTTCTCCCCTCTGCTCGCCTCAACACCATCCCCCAGAAGTGTGGCTCCCATGGGGTCTGCCTCCACCTCCCTGCCCCATCCAGCCACTGCTGGTGACCCAGGCTGCGCAGTGACCATCCAGCATCAGAAACGGGAAGGACTCCGAGAGAAAGAGGAGGAACAGTGAAGGGGTCTGCGCAGGTGGGCAGGGAGGAGTCCAGACCAGCCTTTGGGCCTCCAGGGGGCTTGGGGCTCCCCAGAAAGAGCTTGGCACTTCCTTGGCCATGCCCATCCCCCAGCAGTGACAGCACCAAGCGCTCCCTTGGGCCAGGCCCCCAAATCTGGGCCCCTCACACAGCAAGGATGGGGATGATGCACCCCAGTGCTGCTCCACGCCAGCCAGAAACCAGGCACTGAACGCCCAGGCCTGCCACAGCCCCCTGGGGTCTCGCCTGGGCCTGCACCATCCTCCTGGGAGGCCTTCCAGACACTCATCTGACGGGCTGCCCCGTCTCTGGCACCCACACGGGCCCTCTTCTTGGCTGGCGTCCGGGTTTGAGCGGCCTCTTCACCAGGTGGCCCACCTGTTAACTGCCCCCTCTGTGGGTGGGACAGCAGGCCCCACCACGCTGCCAGGACTCTCCAGGGGCCAGAAAGGAGGTGGGTGCTGAGGCCTCCCAGGTGGGCAGAGGGA
The DNA here is from genome assembly GCF_003255815.1 of Theropithecus gelada. Classification (NCBI taxonomy): domain Eukaryota; kingdom Metazoa; phylum Chordata; class Mammalia; order Primates; family Cercopithecidae; genus Theropithecus; species Theropithecus gelada. The sequence continues at coordinate 91,661,017 of NC_037679.1, read as the reverse complement.
GGAAAAGCCAGCTCAGCCTGCAGTTTGACGGCCAACCCAAAAGGCAGACACCAAAGCACAGCCCCCAAAGCCGGCCCTCGTCTCTAGGGTAACCACAGGTTGGAGCCCTGGCTGGGGCTCTGCTGCTGTCCCCCTCACTGGGACTCAAACACTCTAGTGGGTTCCGCTCCACGTCCCAGGCTCGAGCACAAGCTCCCCAGGGCCACAAGGGGGCGCCCCAGACACCAGCAAAGCCAAGAGGGCTGCAGGGGAGGGGAGGGGAGGGTCCTCCGCACCGGCCGCGCGACTGGGGCCATCCAGCACCCACTCTGGTCACACCACAGTGGGCCCTACACTTAGCAGACAAGTTTGCTCGGGGAAGTTGAGAATGGGTGCTCCAGGGGTCCTCGGCCCTAGGAGAGGCCCCGGAACGCAGCTGGCCTCCACCTCACAGTGAGAACCTGGACACCTGGCCAGGTGCAGCCACGCCCATTCTGGAGGGCTGAGAGCAGACCCGGGGCCGGCCCTCTGGGGGCCTGGCCCAGGCTCCAGCCCCTTCCTAGACCACACACAGGAGCTGCACCTTTTGGGGCTCGTTCTCCCACGCGGTCCCTCAGCTCTTTCCCTTCTAGGACAGGGCTTCCGGCGCTGGCCGGCTGACCTAACGGGGGGGGGGGGGCAGCCCCAGGGGCCACCAGACCCGCGTTAACTTCCCAGCCATGATCTGCAGGAACGTGACCCAGGCGCGAGCAGCCGCCTTCGCCTCCTATCCCGGCGCTGAGCCCGCGTGGGGTGGAGGGAAGGGGGTCACTCCAGCCCGGGGTACAGGTGGGAGGACTCCGGGCCCGGAGGCTCAGGGTCCCTGCGGAGAGGCAGAGGGGACGCCCGGGCGAGCCTCAGCCCCCGCGAGGTGCACAATCCCGGTGGCGGGCGGAGGTCAGGGCGCGCTTTGTCTGCTAGGACCCGACCCGCGGAGCAGCCTCGGCCAGACACGCGGCGCAGCCTGGGCTAGCCGCGCCCCGCCCCAGACAAAGAACTCCAACTCGGGGCAGGTGAGCGCGGCGCAGGGAACCCGGGTGGCCGATTCCGCACCGGGGCGCAGACAAAGGCGCGCGCCCCCCACAACGCTCGGCCCCGCCTCCACCGCCGGATCCCAGGTGCCCGACCCGGGCTTGGGACCCTCGGCCGCGCCGCACCTCTGTCCGCCGGCCGCCACGTGCGCCCCCGGGAGGACGCGGTCTCCGCGCTCGGCTCCGGGAGAGGCGGGGTGGGCAGAAGGCCCGGGGATCTCGGGCGTCCCGCTCTTCTAGGGGCGGTCTCTCCCTCTCCCCTGTCCCCCAAAGTCCCGATCCCTCTCCGGAGTCCGCAGCGCGCACTCACCTCGCCGGCGCCCCAGGCGGTCGCCACTAGTCCCGGGGCCGGAACCGGGGTGCATGGAAGCGGGCGTGGAGCGCGGGCCCCGGGTGGCCCCGGCCCGTCCAGGCGACCCCTCTCCCCGCGTGCCCTGCTCAGCCGGAGCTCGGGCCGGGGACGCGCATGTCCGCCGCGCCGGCTCTGCGCGCTCTGGGCGGCACTCGGTGCGCTCTCGGCCCCCGGGCGGACGTCGGGCGCGGCGCGGGACCCGAGGCGGCGGGCGCGGAGCTGGGCGCGCGGGAGGCGGGAGCGCGGGCGGGGCGGGGGCGGGGCGCGGGCAGACCCGACTAATCCAGCCCCGAGGCGCCGATCTACCCGCGCCCGCCGCCGGCCCGGGGTCCGAACGCGCTGCCTCCGATCGCGGTCACCCGGGGAAGCGCGCGCAGCGCCGACCGCACTAAGCGCTGTGTGGGCGCCGCTCCTCCGGTCCTCACAACAAAGAGTTGTGGACAGCTGCCACTCCGCTCCCAGAAGGGGAAACTGAGTCAGAAAGGGCGACAGCCAGGCGCGGTGGCGGGCGCCTGTAACCCCAGCACTTTGGGAGGCCGACGTGGGCGGATCACTTGAGCCCAGGAGTTCGAGACCAGCCTGACCAACATAGGGACACCCCCGTCTCTACAAAATAAAAAATTAGCCGGAGTTGGCGGCGCAAGACTGTGGCCCCCGCTACTCGGGAGGCTGAGGTGGGAGGATCAATTGAGCCCGGCAGGTGGAGGCTGCAGTGAGCCGAGATTTCACCATTGCACTCCAGCCTGGGTGACAAGAGCAAGACCCAGTCTCAATAAAAGGAAAAAAGAGCGACCTCATTGCCACCGTGGAGAGCTGGGACCTTAAGAGAGGAGCCCTCCCCCCAACCACCTGCTGCAAGTCCCGCCCTCCCTGGGCCTCGGTTTCTCCCTCTGTGAAACCGGGGTGCAAAGTCGGAGACAGCTCCAAGCAGCTGCTGCAGCTGCAAACGGCTGCACAGCGCACCCCCCAAGACCACCGCCCTGAACCCCCCGGGAGGGACACGAAGCACCTGGCTCTCCCTTAGGGTGGGGCGCTTGAATTCGGATCCAGACCCAGCCAGGCCTTCCTGCAAAGGCCGCTTATGTGCGCCTGGCCGACCCAGACACCCAGGGCGGGACCTTCCATCCCAGCGCCCACTCGGCAGAAAACCAGGACACCAACTGCGAGTAAGGGAGGGCAGGCCTAACTCTGGACCGGGCAGTTGGGAAGTGTTTAAGGTCGGGTCCCTCCAAGCTGCTGCGTGGCTGAGGGCACACAGGGAGGCCAGCTCTGGTCGGGCCAGGGACAGACGACTTGGGCACAGGTTTCGGGACTGAGGTGGGAGCTGGGGCCACGTTTCTATTTCTGGGCTTGGAAGGCCTGGCCCAGGCAGGGCCGATCCATGGGGGAAGCTGCAGTCATTCAAACCGCAGGAGCGGCTCCCACACGGGTTCGATGGAGCCCTCTGCAAGATGGACCAGCACTTTCTGCTCCCAAAGGCGCCAACATGCGCAGGACACCTCCAATGGTATAGAAGGAATCGCCAAGGTCGGCCTCAGCCAGGGAGTTCCAGCCCTCAGGTTCTATTTGAACTGTTTAACCAAATATACGTATTCCCTTTAGCAACAAGTGGCCCCCAAAGTCCTGCTGTTTCCTGCCATGAAAACAGCATGCACTTGTGCACTTCCAGATGTACCGCGTGCCGCAAGCCATAGGGCCCTGAAGCCTGTACTCTCAGGACTTGGACAGGTCACCACTCGTCTCACTGACGAGCAAACAGACGTGCTGCTGGCGTGGCTGGTCTGGGGCAGAGCTGGGCTGAGCCGGCAGGCTGGCTGCAGGGCTCATGGCTCAGCAGGGACACTCCTGAGATGGGGATGGGGCTGTTCCATTTGAGATGCGTGGAGCCCTCAGGGAGATGTCAGGGTTAGAGTCAGGCCCAGGGTGCTGGCCTGGGCAAAGCCAGCCAGGAGGGGCCGTGAGGACAGGCCATGAAGGGGCGCTGTGCCGAGGTCATTTCTGTCTATCAGGAGTCTGGATGGCGAGGCCCACAGAGAGGGAACGGGCAGCGGGAGGGGAGGAGAGAAGACAGACTCAGGCACAACCCTAGCTCAGCCCATTCCTGCATGCCTGGCCCTGGGAGGGATGCCATCCCCGGGCCCTGCTCTGGGGTCCCTGCATAGATGGGGCCAGTGTATCCTCAGCCCCAAGAAGCTGTGCTGCCATCGGCTCCTTCTCCGGGTATAGAGCACGGGGGCCCGGGGTCCGGGGAGTTGGGGGATCAGAAAGAAGGAATTGAGGGGCAGCAACTAGCCAGCTCCAATTGGGCTACAGCCACAGACTCAATGTGGCCAGCTTCTCTCTTGGGACCTCACCACTCCAATCACAGGAGAAGCCATCTTCCTCCCACAAACGAGACTTCCAACCCCACTTTCCAACCTCAGTCCCGAGGCTGCCTTCAGCACTGACTGTCCTGGAACAGGTAGAGATCCTGGCCTGGGTCAACGGGGTCGAAAACCCAGCCTCGAGCCCTGCCCCACAGCCCTGTGCCCCAGTTTGGGAGTGAAACTAGACCCTGAGAACCCGAGGCAGGTCTGTTTTGTTTAGAAAGGAGAGTAGCTCTGATACGAAAGATGTAACGAGGTTAGAAGTCTAGAAGGAAGCAGAGTGGGAATAGATTATCTGGAGAAAGAAAAGCATTCACAGGAGAGCACGCTGATATTAAATATCAGGCTTCCAGGCCAAATATACATAATCCACTTAGGGACTTGATGGTGGTGTTCAGAGGCACATTTATCCAGAGCTTATGGTTCAGCAACCAACACTGTAACTGTGTCTGTCATCGTTATGCAGCGGGGGGGGCGGGGGGGTCATCATCATGGGAAGGTGCTGGAGACCCCAACCATTACCAGGGAGTGCAGGGCACATAGGGTCCTCTCAGCCATGCTGCCCCAGCCACCCTGGGACACCAGATCACCCTGGGAACCGCCCTGGGGGGCACCCAGCCTCCAATTGGCCATGGTTAGCTGAGTGCTGGGGCCGGGAGACCACAAGACTGCTTCCTCAAGGCTGCCACTCTGCGGGGCACATATCCTTGAATTGGGCTGTGTGGCCCAGTGACCATGATGCCAGCAGGTCCGACAGGGGTGGGGGGCGGCAGGCAAGGCCTGGAGAGGAGCATCCCACAGGACAGGGGTGGGTGGTGGGGGCAGCAGGAAGGCCTGGAGAGGGGCGTCCCACAGGACAGGGGTGGGTGGTGGGGGCAGCAGAAAGGCCTGGAGAGGGGCATCCCATAGGATGAACACTCAGACACGCCTAGCAGGCTCTGGCCTGGGGGGTTGGGCCTAGGCCTGCGCCTGCTATTGCAGGCCACAGCCATGCTAGCAGTGTGGCTTTGCCATGGAATGACTCTGTGGTTCTGCCTGCCACAGAGGTGTGCGCTCTCTGAGCAGGGCTGTGGTGCATAGGTGAGGGGTAGGCCAGGCTCCCCAGGCCCGAGGACGGTTTCATGGGGAGCCCGGAGAACCCTGCGTTCACCATCTCCATCCAGAACGTCGGGAGAAAAGCAAAAGCCAGAACCACCTATAGAGATGCTCAGAGGCTGCCGGCCTGGAAATGCAAATCCTGGCGGATTTCAGCTCCTGGAGAAAGAGCAGAAGGCGCCGGAACTTCGCGGAAACGCAGAACCAGGGAAAGCCTCTGAGCAGAGAGGATCCCAGGGGCTGGGGGAAGAGCCCAGGGATGCTGTGCCGAGCCAGGGATGGCAGCGCCTTCCCGAACCCTGAGGCCACAACCGGCCCTGCAGGCTGGTACGCAGGCACGAGTGCCCTCCGGGAGAAAGGTGGGGCCACCTGCAGGCCCCAAGCCCCCACCCATCCTGATCCTCAGATGGGGCTGTCCCAGGTTATCCAGGTGAACCTAAATCCGAGGACTGGCATCATTTTGAGGAGAGGAGACACAAAAACACACACAGAGGAGGGGCCACATGAGGACGGACGGCGGCAGAGACAGGAGCAATGCGGCCACCAGCCAGGGATGCCGGGGTCACCAGGAGTGGGAAGAGGCAGGAAGGATCCTCCTCTGGGGCCTCTGGAGGGAGCGTGAAACTGACACCATGATGCTGGACTTGTGGGTGTGGCCCCCACGCTCACGCTCTGGTGGGGCAGCTACCGTGGCCCCCATGCTCACGATGGGGTGGGGCGGCTATCGTGGCCCCCACGCTCACGCTCGGGTGGGGCGGCTACTGTGAAGGCCGTGGGACACCACGGCCCGGGGCTGCCTGCCGGGGAAAGCCGTGACCCCCTCCGGAGATACACCACGGCTGCATTCCCAACCGAGCAGAGCTGTGCACAGCGCAGGTTTAACATTTGTTAAATATTAAATCACAAGAAACGCGTACCTCCCCCAAACGCATCGAATTCGGCCATCCCCACAGCCGCCCGGGCCGGCGCGACTCCATTTTACAGGCAAGGAAACCAGGGCTCAGAAGGTCTGCGGTGGAGGTCACCCCCAGCAGGGGGCAGGATGGGGCCAAAAGCCACACAAGCTTGTCTTCAGAATGTTTGGTTTCCGGTTTCGAGATATAGTTCCAACTGCACATTTTATTTTTCAATTTTTTGGAGACCGAGTCTCACTTTGTCACCCAGGCTGGAGTGCAATGGCACGATCTCAGCTCACTGCAGCCTTGACCTCCCGGGTTAGGTGACCCTCCCTCCTCAGCCTCCCGAGTAGCTGAGACTACAGGCACGCACCACCACACCCAGCTAATTTTGTATTTTTTGTAGAGACAGAGTTTCACCTTTTTGGCCAGGCTGGTCTTAAACTCCTGACCTCAGGTGATCCGCCCGCCTCGGCCTCCCAAAATGCTGGGAGTACAGGCACCCGCCACCACACCCGGCTAATTTTTGTATTTTCAGTAGAGACGGGGTTTTGCCATGTGGGCAAGGCTGGTCTCGAATTCCTGACTTCAAGTGATCTGCCCGCCTCAGCCTCCCGAAGTGCTGGGATTACAGGCGTGAGCCACCGCAACTGGCCCAACTGCACATTTTAGAAAAGCATTAAGATGCATGTTTAACATCAATTGAGTTACATTTATTTAAACATACTAATCAAAACCCACCTTATGAAACATCCTTTCTGAGACACCCTGGTCTGTTCCAAATCCACTCTGGGCCGCTGTTTTCAGACCCCCGTTTCTGCTGGTGCCCTGCAATGACACCCCCAGCTGGGCCTCCTGAGGGTGTGGGTTGCCCTCGAGGCTTCTGGGGCAGGGCAGCACCTCCTCCACGTGCCAGGGGTGAAAGCCTGAATGGGGGCCCTTGTCACTGCTCCCTGCCACTGCCCAGGGTCCTCCACTAATTGCTGACCCCTCCCAAGGCGGCGAGGCCCTTCCCGACGCTTCAGGGTCTGATGCCCGCTGTGGTGTTCGTGGGACCCCCGAGGTGCCCCGTGGTGACTGATGGCTCTGAGCCCCTTCTCTGGACTTCTGGGCTTCCAGTGCATCCTAAATCTTCCTTTGCCCCGACGGGGACACCACGGGGCCCTCAGGACAATCCAGGCTCTGTTCTTGGAGCCCCGTGAGCGAGGCCAGGCCCGTGGAGCGGAGCAGCTGCCCAGGTACAGCCAAGTGGGGCCTCTGAGGCTGGGAAAAGCAGGAAACCAATTCCCCTGAGGTCGGTACCTTGACTTCAGTCTGGTGAGACCCGCCCTGGACCTCCAGCTCCACCGCTGCCACCAGCTTGTGCCGTTCTGAGTGACTGTGTTTACGGGGACTTGTTACAGCAGCTGTGGGACGCTGAGACCCCCTTCCGCCCGTGTTGCCCCGAGTCTGTGATGTCACTGCCTCAGCCAGGCCCCGCTTCTGCTGGGACCGGTGCAGAGGCCTCGCTGGCTGTTGGGCCTTTGATCTGAGGACCCGGGTGCTCACTCTGTGGTGGTCATGATCTCGGTCCTCAAAGGGACGGACAGGTCCGCACCTTCTGCCCATGCCCTCAGCCTGGCTCCAGCGAAGCACGGATACCAGCTCAGGGTGGGGCGCCACCCCTTCCTGCCCCCAGCAGGCCCCCACCAAACGCCGAGTTCTACCACGTGGGACCCAGGCAAGCAGGGCCCCGCAGCCTGCCATACAGAGAGCACAGATGGCCTGTCTCGGGGACCCAACCACCCAAGGCCCCCACGCCCCACTGAGCCAACCCTCTCAAGGCCCTTCTGGGCTCAGCAGCCCCAAGTCAAAGTGCAGGACTCAGGCAGGAGGGTGGCGGCTTCAGAACCCCGCACACCCTGTGAGGTCACCCCATGGTCACCTGGTGTGGGTAGGATCTATGTCCAGCAAAGAGAGTCCTGGTCCAAGTTCACCAGAGACAGCAGTGCCAGGGACGCCGCTCCCTGCACTTGTCCCTAGGGAAGGATGGATGGGCCTCCAAAGCCCCCAGAACGGGGCTCCCAGGAGTGGGCTGGGGTGGGTGGGTGTGAGACACACAGAAGAAAGCCTCCGTGAGCTGCAGATACATGCAGCAACCCTTCCTCAGAAGGTGCCTGCCCGGCCTGCCAGCGGCTGGATATAACAAAGGCGTAACCCACACACTGGAAATTTCCCAGGACCCCATGGAAGACGAGCAACTGCGGGGTGCCCATGGCAGGGGCCTCCAGCCTGTCCAGCCATCCACTGCCCTTCTGTCCATCCTGACCAGCCGTCCATCTATCCTCTGTCTGTCCAGTGGGGTGAGTACCCATGGCAGGGGCCTCCGGCCTGTCCAGCTGTCCACCACCCTTCTGTCCATCCTGCAGGATGAGTACCCATGGCAGGGGCCTCCAGCCTGTCCAGCCATCCATCCATCCTCTGTCTGTCCTGTGGGGTGAGTGTCCACGGCAGGGGCCTCCAGTCTGTCCAGCCGTCCATCCATCCTCTGTCTGTCCTGTGGGGTGAGTGCCCATGGCAGGGGTCTCCAGTCTGTCCAGCCGTCCATCCGTCCTTCTGTCCATCCCGTGGGGTGAGAGCCCCATGGCAGGGGCCTCCAGCCTGTCCAGCCATCCATCCATCCTTCTGTCTGTCCCACGGGGTGAGTGCCCCATGGCAGGGGCCTCCAGCCTGTCCATCCATCCATCCATCCTCTGCCTGTCCTGTGGGGTGAGTGTCCATGGCAGGGGCCTCCAGTCTGTCCAGCCGTCCATCCGCCCTTCGGTCCGTCCCGCGGGGTGAGTGCCCCATGGCAGGGGCCTCCAGCCTGTCCATTCGTCCACTGCCCTTCTGTCCGTCCTGCAGGGTGAGTGCCCCATGGCAGGGGCCTGCAGCCTGTCCAGCCAGCCATCCGCCCTTCTGTCCATCCCGCGGGGTGAGTGCCCCATGGCAGGGGGCCTCCAGCCTGTCCAGCCATCCATCTGTCCCTCTGTCTGTCCTGCGGGGTTAGTGCCCCATGGCAGGGGCCTCCAGCCTGCACAGCCGTCCATCCGCCCTTCTGTCTGTCCCGTGGGGTGAGTGCCCCATGGCAGGGGCCTCCAGCCTGTCCATCCATCCATCCATCCCTCTGTCTGTCCTGCAGGGTGAGTGCCCCATGGCTGGGGCCTCCAGCCTGTCCATCCAGTCCATCCGTCCATCCACCCTTCTGTCCGTCCTGCGGGGTGAGTGCCCCATGGCAGGGACCTCCAGCCTGTCCAGCCGTCCATCCGTCCCTCCGTCCCTCCGTCCTGTGGGGTGAGTGCCCATGGCAGGGGCCTCCAGCCTGTCCAGCCGTCCATCCGTCCCTCTGTCCTGTGGGGTGAGTGCCCATGGCAGGGGCCTCCAGCCTGTCCAGCCGTCCAGCCGTCCCTCTGTCTGTCCCGCTGGTAGTGCCTGAACTCGCAGTTCCCGAGAACAAGAACCTACGAACTTCAGCGACGAGACGGCAGAGGTTCAGAGGGGACCCAGTCAGGCCCAGCGCCCCACCAGAAGAAGGGTCTGCTGGGGAGGGGCTGGGTATGGGGGTCTGGCCTCGGGGTGGTGGGCAGCTTTCCCCTCTGCCCAGGCTCCACTGTGGCCCCATTTTGCAGACAGAACATGGAGGCTGTGGATGGTGGGCTGCCTGCGGAGTCTACCCCACGCTATGTCTGACCTCATGCCGCTGTCCCCCAGCCCTGCCCCTTCCAGGCCGGTGCTCTTGGCCGAGGCCCAGCACTGGAGGTGCTTCCTGGTGGGCTTCTGCAGACAGGCCCGACAGCTGTCCCTTGAGGTGGCCGTGGCGGCCACCAGCAGCAGGAGGAGCGAGGCCACCACCACCTGGCAGCTGCCTATAGAGCCCCATATCGCTCTTCACCCCACACTTTTCCAAGGAAAATGCGGTTAGACACAAACCACAGACTTGCGAAGGGGCCTTCTGGCAGCACCGGAGTCTCCCATCAGCTGCCAAGGGCCAGGAGGGGCTTCGCAGGGCGGGTGGCCTCTGGGGAGCGGGGACTGAGCGGGCACAGCGTGAGGGAGGTGGTGGAGAGGTGTCTCGGTCAGTCTGTTCACGTGGAGGAGGGCAGTCCCAGAGTCTCCACCTTGAGTGGCAGGAGAGCCCAGGGTGAGTCCCCAAGGGGTGGCTGGCCTGGTGGGAGCTGGCACCCCAGACCGAGCTCAAACCCACAGATGTGGGATAAGACATGGAAGCACACTGGCCTGAGACGTGCACCCTCGCCCTCCCCACCACCGCGTCCAGGAGGCTCCTCGAGGTGCACTGCCACCTGCCCCGGCATCTGCTTTCGCGGGCAGGGCTGTTCCCTGCATGTCTGCTGGGTCACCGCCACAGACCCCACCCAGGATGCTGTCTGTGGCTTCTCCATCTCCTGCCCACTGGGAGCGGCCAGGCCATGTGAGCAATGGGCTTCCCAGGTCTGAGTGAGGGTCTCCGAGGGTCCCTGTAAACGTGGGCACTCGGGGACCTTCCTTCCACATCCAGTTCACAGATGGGTTCCACACAAGCCCGGGGCTGCGGAGGGGGCTCTGGGCACTGCTGATGCAAAGCACCCCCATGTTCCCGTCTCAGAGCCAGGAATTCTGCCATCTGGAGCCTGCAGGGCTCTGTCCCTCCTGCCTCTGCCTCCTGCTCCCTGGCAGGGGTGCCGGCCTTGCACAGCGGTGCCCAGAGACAGAGATCTGGATGACTCTGCTCCCGGTGGGTAGCGAGGAGGGCTGGTCACGGCCAGTGGGGCGCTGGCTGACTTCCTACACCTGCTTATGCCTCTGTGTGCGTCTGGATGGGCTCCACACACACCCTCTGCCCAGAGAAAGTTCCTGACCACCTGAACCCAGCACCGCGCAGAGAAGACCAGGAGGGACCGAGGCCTCCTACCCTCCCAGCTCTCCCCAACTCAGAAAGCTGACTTCCGAGCCTCGGGCTGGATGCCACAGAGACGTGGAGACGTCTGGACGGGGGTGTCCTATGGTGCAGCATCCCACGCACTCGGAAGGAAACAGAGACTCCTGCTGCATGCTCTGGGCTCCTCCCTCTCGCTCTGCTGCAGGAGACGCGCTGCCGGCTCCCAGAACGCACCAGGGTTGTCCCCACCTTGGCTTCTGTCAAGTCAGCCTGGGACCCCCCTCAGAGCACGCCCCAAGGTCACAAGAGATGGACAGGCTGACGAGCCAACAGGAGAGGCCCCTGAGGTTTTCCTGGCCCACTCTGCTGCTCTGCCCGGCCTCCGGGAGCTGCCCCCCAACAGAAGCAAACGGGGCCGCAGGCGGGTCCCACCCACTCTGCCAGCACCCTGCCCCACGTCCGCTGGCGCTCAGACCTTGCAGCAGCCAGAAGGAGCCACCATCGCCGGGACTCAGTGTTTGGTGGAGCTGCCTTCTCCGCTCCCGCCCCGCCAGGCCTCACTGCTCTCCCCAGAGTGGGCGTGACCTGAAGCGCTGCCCTGGAGAAAGGTTGGCAGCCCCTCCCCCTCCCCTGCCGTCCTCCTCAGGACCCGTGGCCTCCCTCTCCTGCCGTCCTCCTCAGGACCCGTGGCCACCACAGCCTCAGGAAGCCCCAACACGGCCCCAACAGCACGGAATGCCAACCTTGCCTGCCAGAATCCTGTGTGCAGGAACGCCGGCCTCACCTGACTGCCGGGACCCTCTGTGTGTGGAGCCCTGGCCTGGACTCCCTCCCGGACACCGCCCAGAGCTGGTCATCTCCCCTGGGGCTGCTCAGGCGTCTCAGAGACAAACGCGGACTCTACCTGACCCCATTCTAGAATCCTCTTTCAGCCCGTGCTCTCCCATGGACCCCTCGGCCTCCAGCCCAGGCCCGGGCAGGGGCCGCATCACTGCAGGCACAGCCTGCACAGACACCTGTCAGGTCCCAGAGGCTGGCGTTACCCTTGGTTGCTGGACACTGAGGGTGTGCGGTTATAGGGGTGGCCATCAGCCTTCCCCGCCAGCATCACCTACTCCACGTGGACCTGGCCTCCGGGGCCGCAGGTGGCTTTGCCTCACCTCTGTAAGGCAGGCGAGGAGGGGAGAGGGAGCCCCCAGCAGGCCCCAGGCTCTAGAAATCCTCTCCTTCCTGCCTTCCTCAGAGCAGCCCTTGGTTGTGGAGTGTCTTCCCCAAAAACTGCTTTTAAATGAAAGGAGGTGGGGAGGGGGTGAGTGGCTCTTTCCCAGGTGCCCGTGACCTCATTTCATTCCTGAGATCAGGACGAACGTCACTCCGGTGAAATGTTAGGCCTGTCTGGGTTTGAGCGTTCCTGAGGTCAGGATGAACATCACTCCTGTGAAATATTAGGCCTGTCTGGGTTTGAGCATTCCTGAGATCAGGACGAATATCACTCCTGTGAAATGTTAGGCCTGTCTGGGTTTGAGCGTTCCTGAGATCAGGACGAGCGTCACTCCGGTGAAATGTTAGGCCTCTCCGGGTTTGAGCGCAGGCGCTGTGGGCAGGGGCTGAGGGCCACGCGGAGCCACACAGGGTCCCGGGTGAGGCCACTCGTGTGGGCTTTGTGACCACCAGGGCACGTCCCCAACACTGTCCATCCATGGACGGGCGAGGAGAGGTGCGTGGCGCAGGAACACCGTGGCTGGAAGCAGCCCAGGAAGCTGCAGCGCCAGACGTGGCTGAGCCCGACACCACGGCCCACGTGGCGCCTGCCCCAGAGCCCAGGCCGCAGCCACCGAAGGAGCCAGCACAGCCCAGCCTCTGGCTTCCGTGGCAACTTACCTTGACTTCTTGGGGCATCACCAACTGAACCACCCAGCTTTCCTCTCCCAGCCACCGCCACTCTGGCTCCAATATCTGGACCCCCACCGGGCCCTCAACTGTGAGACCCCACAGCCCAGACAGCTCCTGCTGGGACACAGGCCACTGTGGGCGTCCCCTAACCCCTGTGCAGACCCCTCGTGGAACTGTTCCATTCATAAAAGCCTGCCTGGAAACCCAGGGCAGTGTCTCCCTGGCCCAAGTGAGAATCGTCGCACACATGCAGTCCGCCTTGGGCCTCTGCAGGGCCGTCTCTGAGGCCGGGGTGTCCACTTCCCTGGCACACCTGGCAGGGCCCTCACCCCTATCCAGGTGTCCCTGAGTGGCCCTTGGCAGTCACAGGGGGACAGTGAGGCGCAGTGGTGACGGGCCAGGGCCTCACGCCGCGTGCCCGGCCTCCTCACCCTCCTGGGCCTGATGCTCCTCGGCCACAGGAGGTGACGGTTCCTCCCTGAGAGGCTTTGGGATAAGTGGGGCAGGCCCGGGCCTGGGAGCTGCCCTGGGGCAGAAGGAGAGCCCCATGGAGGCTGCTTCGAGGCTCTGAGGGGACACGGCTCAGGGGCTGCTCCAGGGTCTTCATTCCTGGCTCAGGCTGCAGGAATCCTGCACTAGTGGGGACTGTGCTGCTCCTGTACACTGAGGGGGACTGTGATGTGGTCATAGGCTGGGCACCTACCGCCTGGTTCTGGGGGCTACTGGGTTTAAGGTGGGGGCTGGGCTCTGCCCCTGCTCCCTCAGGACTGACGGGGCCAGTCCCGGGGCACGGGCCCAGCTGCCCTCTGCTGCCCAGGAGCTGGAGCTGGTGTGCCCGACCCCACGGCAGCCCTGCCCAGGGCACCCTCCTGGCTGGGGCAGCACGGATGCCCACCTGGGCCTGTGTCCCGCCAGCCATGGTACTGGCCCCAGCCCTGGACAGGCTCTTCCACAGCCAGGAGAGGCCAGCACCCCCCAACACCACCACAACTGGGAGGCCACAAGCTCCCTGCACCCACCGGGCAGGGGGATCCCCCCAGTGCCCGACCTTCTGCCTGGTCTCCAGGGCCCACCTCGCAGGGCCAGAGTCAGCAGGGGAGGGCAGGGCCGTCAGCCAAGCCCAGGAGGAAGACGTTGGGCTTACCTTGTCGTCCGGGCCGCTCTCGCTGTCGCACTGCAGGAACAGAGAGACAGAAGTGAGTCAGAGCCGCACCAACTGGTGTCACCCGCTCGGGGCATGGTAGCAGCCAGGCTGCAGGGGCACGGGGCGGGGGGGCCGCCCTGGCTGCTGCCAGGAGTGGGAGGTGCCAGCAGGCCCCGGTGGTCGGGGTGGTTAGGAGGAACGTGGGCCAGGGCCCGGCACTGCACCAGACAGACCTGGATCACAGCCCCCCTGGGTGCGATGGACAATGGGGCACAGCCAGGCCAACTCACCAGCGGTGGGGACAACACCGGCCCTGCAGCCTGAGAGGAGCCCTCACTGGTCAGACCCTCAAAGCAGGGCGGCCATGAAGACCCCCATCCCAGGCCAGCCAGAGCCTTCCGCACAGCCAGGAAGGAGGGCAGCCTCTGGCCCAGGACAGCCCTACTGTCCCCAGTGACCCCCGAGGGGATCGATGGCACCACATGGGCTGGGAGATCCAGGCACCCCAGCTCCTCATGGTGGGCAGAGCCTGGGAGCCTTTGGGGTCAGGACAGCCGGGGGCTGGGGAGGGGCTGGCAGTGCACAGAGGGCCACGGCCGCTCAGGCTTAGACACTGGATGCCAGCACCGCCTGTCAGTTTGGCTGGTTAGGGTGGGGGTGTGATAATCCCGAAAAAAAATCCGCTTTCCATTTTCAGTGAGCAGAGCTTTACCAAGAACACACTGACTGCAGTGTCCCCTAAAAGAATCAGAAGAGGAAAAATCCCTTCCTGACAACTGCAATTATGAGGTATTCACGTCGAACGAATGATATGGTGGAAGATAAACCCCCCAGGGCATGGAGGGTGGCGAGTGCCAGCCTGACGTGTGGGCGGCGCCCCCCTGTGTGGAGCCCCCTGGATTAATGCAGGTCATCGAACGCATGGCCGCCCTCCATGTCCAGCTGCAGCTGCAGAGTTTTTTGGTGACGGAGTTCACGGCACGGTGTGAAACGCGCTTTAGCAGACACTCTGCAGCCAGAAAAGGCCGCTCCCAGCGCGTGACAAGTCACACTCCAGGTGACTCCTACTGGTGGGACCCCGGGCAGCTGGGGTGGGCCTGTGGGGGGGATCTCCTGAGGCTGACAGGCTCCCCCAGGCTGTCTGTCCCGGCTGTGCGCTGCCCTGGTGGGCTGGGCCAGGACCCCCACGGCGCGTGTTCTTTCCCACACAGAGAGGAAGGTGGGAGCCTCTTCTGGCTACACAGCCGTGGCCAAGCCCTCTCCTAGGGTCCCTCCTGGTGTGGCCTTTCCGCCATGGCCAAGCCCTCTCCTAGGGTCTCCCTTGGTCTGGCCTTTAGGATGAGAGGCAGAGGAGAAGGGCCTCAGTCCCACCCGCACCCGTCCAGCTGGGCCCACCACACAAGTACTGAGGGCTCCAAGTCAGAACCAGGCCCGTCCCGCCCCGGAGGCTGCAGGTGCAGAGCTTGCCAAGGGCTGGGCACAGGACCCCGACATGTGGACCAGCTTTGCTGGTGGCCCTGGGCCCCTGGAAGCCTCCATCTCCCCTGCTGTGATATGGGCGGGCCTTGGTGTCTGCTGAGGAAAGTATGAAATGGAACTGCCCAGGCTCAGCCAGGAGCAAAGCAAGCAAAGACCAGGAGGTGGGGCAGGGGAAGGCCCAGAACAGGCATACAAGCTCCTGCAGGGAGCGCAGGGGAGGGGAGGAACATGCCAGAACATGCCAGAACACGCCAGGGCTGAGAGGGCCAGAAGAGGGCAAAGCAGGAGCTGAGACTGTGCCGAGGGTGCCCTCTGCACACGGGGAGCCTGGGGAGGGCAGAGAGGGAGTGGGCCCTGGAGGCGGGACAGGAGGCAGCCCCTCCAGCATTCGGAGGCCTATGGGGGCGTCAGGTGCCCTCTGACCTCACAGTGGCACTTCTGGGGACCCCAGGAAGGCCTCTCCCTGCTTAATTTGCGCTGCAGAGCCTTCGACTTGGAAACGGCAATCCCACCAGACTGTCGGGTTTCAGCCAATCAGGCCTTGAGAGCAGCTTGACACTTGGGGCCACACGGGTGCACCCGTGGCCTAGGGGCCACCTGCCCAGTCTGGCCTCTGCTCTTGTCCCTGCACCCAGATCCCTGCTTAAGCCTGGGTTGGCCCTGAGACCCATGGGCTGGAGCCAGCAGCTCCCACAAGCCCAGACCTAGTTACAGATCTCCCCATGGGTTTCAGGTCTGTGACTGGACCCAGCCAGGCTGACCGCACAGGCGAGGGTTTAATGTATCCAACAGCAAGGAGGCAGTGAGGGGTGCTTTCCAACAAGCTTTCCAGCAAGTGCATGAATCCTCTAATTAACCAAACAGCACGGCATTGTCAGACAGGCGCAGGCGGGGCGTGAATTAATTCATGTTATTAAGTCCTACCGAATTAATGTTTAACTGCAGTGGAGTCGGCATGGAATGAGGCAATTAATCAGGGCAAGGAGGAAAAGGAGAGACACATCTGTCTCTTGGGAGCCGCCTGAATGAGGCGACCTTTCACGGGGCTGGGGCTGGGCTCAGTGGCCCAGGGAACATCACCCTGTGTGGGTTTGGGATAGGCAGGAATGCCTGGGGGCAGAGGACAGACCCCAGGCCCCGAAGGGACATGCTGGGCATGGTCAGGAGGCCAAGACTCAGGCTCCAAAGAAGACGCTGGCTCCATGCTTCACTGCCCCACACTGGGCAAGGCCTTGAGCTCTCTGTGTCTCAGTTTATGCTTCTGTAAATAGGAACAACTTACAGGATTCTCCCTTACAGCTCATAGGGTTAGTGTGTGACTTAAATAAGTGAATATGTGCAAAGCACTAAGGCAGTGCTTGATATATAGTACATTATACACATACGACGGTATCATCACCACTATCATCATCCTCATTGCCATCACCATTACTCTCATCACCACCATCCCCATCATCCTCACCATCGACACCATCACCACCATCCTCACCATCACCATCACCATAATCACTATCACCATTGTCACAACTATCACCATCACCACTGTCATCACCATCTTCACACCACCACCATCACCATCCTCATTACCACCACCATTATCATCACTATCGTCGTGTCACCATCCTCAACAGCACTGCCATCACAATTATCTTCACCACCATCACCATGATCACCATCATTACCATCACATCATCCTCACCACCATCTTCACCAGTCACCATCACATCACCCTCATCCTCATTACCATCATTGTCACCATCACCATCCTCACCATTGTCAACCATCATTGTCACCATCCTCACCATCACCATCGTCACTATCCTCACCATCGTCACCATCCTCACCACCATCACCACTGTCACCATCCTATCATCATCACCATCCTCACCACCATCGTCACCATCACCATCCTCACCATCATCGTCACCATCACCATCATCGTCACCATCATCGTCTGCCCACAAAGCCAAGACCGAGAAGATGCCCTCTACCCTGGAGTAGATGAAGTCTTAGTCTGGGAGTTTTAGAGTCTCTCAGCCCTGGCAGTGCTCATGCTTGTCTATGATCCTGACGGCCAAGGCTGGAAAGGTGAGCCCTCCTGCAGCCACAAGGAGACCCTGACATCAAGTCTTTCCTTCTCTACTCGTCCTGAGCTCCAACAGCAGCCAGCAGGCAGCAGCTCCCTGTACCATGGTCTGCCAGCCTACAAGGCCCCTCTGAGTCTGTCTGGCCTCACCATCCAATAATGGCCCTCGAGACCACTTGTCAGTGCTTGTTCTCTCCACCCATGCCCTCAGTCAGTCCGGTTTTAAACCGTGCCAAGGCTCGGGGCCCCTAGACCACTTAAACCCGGGTGCCTGGGACGGGAAGTAGCAGTTGGGTGATTCTGGTGAGTGGCCGTGGGGACAGCCTCTGCCCCCGAAACACTGGACTCCCTTCCTTCCTCCTGCCCAGGGCTCTGGCCCTCACGCCTAAGGTGTGGGGCAGCCAGAGGGAGGCACCTGCCAGGGGTTCCAGACCACTCAGCAGCGAGGGTCAGAGGCTAGGTGTGAGCCAGGGCTCCCCACCCTAAGCCCACAGCTCAGCTCCCCCAGGCCCTGGGCAGCTCTATCTGCCCCACCTCTATCCCAAGCTGGGTGTGAGAGCTGCGGTGGGACTGAGAAGCTCAGGCACCTGTTTCTTCCTCCATGACAGTGGGTTCCTCGACCACCCCAGGGGCCACTGCGTATCACCATATTCACAGATGTGGCTGTGAGGTGGGGATGCCTAGCACCTCCAGGCTCCATTAGCGGCCTTCCCAGACCCTCACATGTGGGTGGACAACGGCCTCGAGACATGGCTTTTAATTAGTGGCCTTCCCAGACCCTCACCCGTGGGTGGACAACGGCCTTGAGACGTGGCTTTTAAAGCCACAAACTGGTTTGGTTTGGCCTGATTTATTTTTTAAAAATTGGCTGCCAACATTTGAACACCTGGAGACTTCTCATGAGCACCAACAGCTGCTTCCTGCTGAAAACAGGAAACTGCATCCCCGCCTGCCAGCTCCCTGGGGGCTCCTGACACCTCCCCCAGCTTCTGGGCCCCGGCCCTGGGGTGTCAAATGCTGGGCACAGCCCAGAGTTAACGTGTACCCTGGAGCCCGGTCTGGGCTGGTCCTGGCCCCACTGCTTCGCAGAACCTGGTCTGGGCGGGTCCTGGCCCCACTGCTTCACGGAACCCGGTCTGGGCCGGTCCTGGCCCCACTGCTTCGCGGAACCCGGTCTGGGCCGGTCCTGGCCCCACTGCTTCGCGGAACCTGGTCTGGACGGGTCCTGGCCCCACTGCTTCGCAAGCCTGGTCTGGGCCAGTCCTGGCCCCACTGCTTCGTGGAACCTGGTCTGGGCCGGTCCTGGCCCCACTGCTTCGCAAGCCCGGTCTGGGCCGGTGCTGGCCCCACTGCCTCGCGGAACCCGGTCTGGGCGGGTCCTGGCCCCACTGCTTCATGGACACTGGACACCGTGGCAGAGGTCTCTTCATTTCTCCAAGCCTCGGTTTCTCATCTGCAGAGACAGCGGCACCTTCATGGGGCTTCTAAGTTGGAGGAGGCAACATGCGTGGCAGGCTCGGGACAGCAGCCGCTGGCATCCAGGCTTCATAAATGGGAGCTGCCATCAGTGTCATCTTCACTGTCACTGTCACCACCACTGCCACCAACCTCTCCCTTCCCCCATCCCTCAG
The DNA here is from genome assembly GCF_003255815.1 of Theropithecus gelada. Lineage (NCBI taxonomy): Eukaryota > Metazoa > Chordata > Mammalia > Primates > Cercopithecidae > Theropithecus > Theropithecus gelada. The sequence continues at coordinate 91,642,132 of NC_037679.1, read as the reverse complement.
AGGCATCTGGGCCCACCCCACAGCCGGGCACGGGCCCTGCCAGTTGGCAGTGCACCGTTGCTACCCGAAGAGCCTGGAGGGAGCTTGGCCCCCATCACCCAGGCCTCCCTGCACCCCTTCCAGACCCTGGGCGGCTACGGGCTGGGGTCGGGGCTGCCTGTCAGCCCCGCACACGGGGAGACACCAATCAGCACGGCTATTAAGCAGCAAAGGACGCCTTCCCTTCTCAGCGCGAGCGTTAATTACGGCTTTGCTGCGCTCAGGGGCCATCTGATCCCACTGCTCAAACAAAGGCATGAAAAATTCATGAGCAGGGACCCTGCGTTGAGGTTGCCGCTCCCAGGGGTCCCTCGGTGTCTGGGCCCCGACCAGGCAGGATGGGGAGGAGACAGGAGACAGAGGGGCCAAGGGGCTGTCCTGGGGAGGGTCTGGGCCCTGCACTGGACGAAGGTGCTGGAAACACTGCCAGCCTCTGCTTCCACCTCCCCAGCTTCTCATCCAGGCGAGCTGCCTGGGCCCGGTGGGTGGGAGAGAGGCTGAGGCAGGGCCAAGGCTGCTCCGGCAGGGCCAGTGAGGGCCGGGTTTCTGCCCCGAGGCACTGCATGAAGGTTCCTGAACACAACTACCTGGGGCAGGGGGCCCTGACCCCTCTTCACCAGCAGAAAAAATGCCCCCACAACATGGGCGCCTGCACCGACCCGAGGTGCCTCGAACAGCGGCAAGGCGTGGGCGGGACGGAGTGGAAAGGCCTGGCCTGAGCGTCAGTGAGAGGCCAAGCTGCTGGGAATGCCGGTGCAGAAGCCCCACCTGGCTGAGTGTGTGCGGCCTGAGTGTGCACACGTGTCCTCCATGGGCACTGGTAAGCCGTGTGTGCACACCCAGGTACCCGGGGACACGAGGAGCATCTGCCATGTGCACATGTGCCATGGTGCATCCTGCGTGTGCCAGTTCCCGACCCCTCCCTGTACCATCTGGTCATCCTGCCCTTGGTGGCTTCTGCCCTCAGTGTCCTGCCATGTGTCCCAATGTCTGTATGTGGCATGTGGGCACCTCAGGACCTGCCACGGAGCCGCATGCCACTGAGTGGGGAAAAGGGCCACCTGTGCCGCCTGTGCTGGGCCCTTGTGGGGCAGACGGCGGCTCGGTTGCTTGACCTATTCTGTCTGAACCTGCAGCCTGGAAACTCCAGCTCCCTGGATGGCTCGGGGCGGTCGGGGGAGCAGCTCTGGAAGGGATGGGGCAGGAGCATGAGTGGCTGTGGGCCCCGTGCCCTGCCCTGTGGGACCCCATCTTCCCAGATGGCAGTGCCAAGGGGCCCGCCTTCATTTGGGCTGCACACTCGGGCGGGATACAGAATGTATTCCAATCAAGTGATTTGGCTGAAATAAGGGGCAGGGGCTGGCGTGGTGCCGGTGGCCCCCAGGGCAAGGAGCACCTGGGAAGGTTTCGAGTTGAGCTTCACACTGTGTGAAATGTCTCATCATTGGAGAGCCCCTTTCGGCTGCCTCAGTCCTGTGAATCCGTACTCCTCCACCATGCGGGCTCAGCGCGGGCTCCACTTCCCTTCCCCTCCATGGGCAGAACTGGGCTGCCTGGGGGGGGGGGCGGGGCACGGCCAGGTGGGGGGCATATGTGCACTCACCCCACGCAGCCAGGCAGCTATCTCCAGGGTGGGGGGTGCGTGACCACTGGGGGGCTGCTGGCTCCTCGTAGGCAGGGGGTTACGGGTGTGGGTACTGGAGCCTGGAGCCGCAGGGCCCAACTCTGGCACTTGAGGGTGAGGTGCCTTTGGCCTCCCACAGTACTGGCATGGAATGGGATGGGTGGGGCCCATTGAGTGGATTTGCTCCTGATGTGCCTCGGGGTAGGGGTGTGGTGTGGGGCTGTGCCCCCAGGGTCACAGCAGTATCAGCCCATTTCATAGGTGAGGAAGTAGAGGTTCAGAGGAAAAGCACTTTCTTCAGCTGCATGGTCACTCAGCAAGGGCCTGGAGCTGAGCCCAGGACTCAGAGCTGGGGATCTGGGCTTGTGGGGCCATAGGTGTGAGGCCAGGAGCTCTCCTGACATCGGGGAGCGTCCCCCCCTGGGTGAGGCAGGTACAGCGAACAGTGGGCTTGCCCTGGAGCCTTTTTCCAAGTGCTGATGTGGTGAGCCCAGAGCAGGCACCACATACACTGCAGGTGGCTCGGAAGCCCACAGGATGGCCGGCAGGGACAGTGCGTGGTACGCGGGTCAGGGGGCGTGTGGAGCCCACTGAGAGGGGATGTCTGGCCTCCATTCTGGCAGGGTTGGGTACAGGAGACAGTGTGGGGCTGGGCTCTGCTGCTGCACCAGGCCAGACGGAGGTGTGCCAGGGACCAGAGTGGGTAGGTGGCCAGGACCAGCTGAGCACACTCTCAGGGTGACCCACAGGGAATGGGGCACAAGGCTGAGGGAAGGCGGCACCTGGCGGGAGGGACCTGGGGTCAACTGAGAGAGGGTTGGGGGGCAGGACTGGGTGGGTGGGGGCTGGAAGGCAGGACTGGATGGGTGGGGGAACGGGGCTGGGAGACTGGACTGGGTGGGCATGAGGCTGGAGGGCAGGACTGGGTGGGCCGGAGCACGGGGCTGGGGCTTCCTGGCCCACCTGACAGCCAGCTCCTCCCTCCCTGACATTGATCCTGGCATTGACGCCTCCCGCCCATCCCCCAGGCCTTTCTTCTCTGGAGACTGGAAGAGCGGGTGCCTGGAAGGAGCTGCTGTGGGGTCCAAGGGGTGGGGGCTGGGCAATGTGTGGGGATGTGGCTCATACTGGGCTCACTCGCAAGTTGCCACAGACCCACCTGCTGCCCGGTGGGGACACTGAGGACCGAGTGCCTGGGAGCCACCAGGGTGCAGCCTGGGGGTGGGGCTGGGTGGGCTCTGAGTCCTGAATCCAGGCTCTGAATCTGTAGCAGAAGCCACGGAGGCCACGCTCACCCTCTGCTCAGGGCCCCGCCGCACTGAGGCCCACCAGAGTTCCTCTCGCTGTCCTGGGAGGTGGAGGTACCCTTGCACCTGGTTACACAAAATAATCGGGCGGCGGGTCCTGAAAAATGCCATGCTTGCTTACTCAGCAAATTCAGCTTTTATGAGTGTTTAGGCTTCAAACACCAATTACCCAATTAATGAGCAATTAACAAGCAATCAAGTCACTGCAGCCAACAGCCACAGCCACCAGGAGCTGCAGGTGAGGCCCTGGAGCACACACGCCAGAGCTGGACTTGCCTGTGCACCCTCCCCACAGCGCCGAGGCCCCATGGGCTGTGCGCCCGCCTGCGAGGGTGCCTTCCGGTTGGGGCTCAAGCCCTCAGGAAAGGCTGTGCCACGCGGCGGCCCCGTGGCCATCACTACCAGGGAAAGCTCTGGGCTCTGCAGCGCCCACTGGAGGCCCCCACTTAGTGCACCCAGTACAGCCCACGCTTGCCTCAGGCCCTGCAGGACTTGGGCAGCCCTTGACCTCCAGTCTAGGCCCGTGAAGAGACAGCTGGGGATGGGAAAGGGGAGCGGTGGGGCTGTGGGGCTGGCACCCCTGCCTCTGGCCCCAGGATCTCTGGAGGCATTTCTGAACTCTCCCTGAGAGCTGCCAAGGGAGACCACTTGAGGGGCCTGGCGAGCCACGCGTCAGCAAGAATGTGGGGCTGGAGCCCTGGTTAGGAGGAGAGACAGCTGGAGAACGCACCCTCCCAGGCCCCTTCCATCTCAGGACCTCCTATTCTCAGGACCTCCTATGAATCGAACTAACTCCCTCCCAGGCCTGCCCCGAGGGACTCAGCCCAGCCACAGTCAAGCTCGCTCTGACCAGGGATCTGGGTGAGCCCGTTCCCCCAACGCTCTTCCCCGAGTCCCTGCCAGTCTGGCTCCTCCTGGCACTCAGGGCTCTGTGGCCCCCCTCCGAGTTCTCCGTGCAGTGGCAACCCTGCCCCTCCACACGAGTGCGGCCAGCCCCTCTGCTCAGGGCCCTGATCCCACCCAGCGAGGATCTCTGACCAGCTGCTTGCTGATCCATGGTCTTGTCTGTTGAGAACACGGATCCTGTTCCCAAGGATCGACAGGGTCCACTCAGCTGGAGACACGGCAGGCACACACGTGAGCGGCCTGGGCTCCGAAGTCCGCACTGCATGCAGCCCCACGCTGTGCTTGGAGGGGACAAAACTGTCCTCCTGGGGGCTCCCAACTGTCACAAAGATTGGGGCACTAGGTGCTGGGGCCAGTCCCCGAGGGAGCACTGCCCAGCCCCAGTGCGATTCCAGAACATTCCACCAGACATCTGCAGTACTAGAAACCTGCTTAGCACCGCCTGAGCCTTGGACCTAAATGCTCTAAAATGCACAAAATCACCTTTAATTTTCTCAAGTCGCGACTGCCACAAACGGAAAATCTGGACCAGCATTTGCTCTGTGACACCCTGGGACGCGGATGGGGAGGGCCCACCTCAGCCACCTCCAGGCTCAGCCCAACTCACACACCGGACACGCTGGACCGGCATTCGCGCTGTGACGCCCTGGGATACGGGCTGGGGAGGGCCCACCACAGCCACCTCCGGGCTCGGCTCGACTCACACACCGGACAGGAACCGTCTCACTCAGAACAGCTTTCCATTCTCCACCCGAGTGCACCTCTTCCCATTAAGTACGTGTCCCTGGACACACGCTCTGTGGGCTTCACACCCACAGCAGAGGGCACCCATCACACGACAGGGTGGCCATGCAGCACATCCCTAACCCTCAGCCCTCATGTCCTGCTGAGCATGGCCACCTGGAGCCCCTGTGCTCTAGCCTTCCAGCTGTCTCCACACAGCAAGGGGGTTCCTGGCGACAAGAGCTGGACACCAGCCGCTTCCACTCCACCCCACCCCACGCCAGCCTGAAGACCCCGGCATGCCACCAGAGCCCCTGGCCTCACCATGGTCATTACCACACAGGCACGTGCACAACACGATCATATATACACATGTGCAAAGACACCGTTACATACACACATGTGCAGAGTCACATACATTTTTATGTACACACATGCACAGACATGCAGTTATGCATGCATGTGCAGTTATATGTACACATACGCACATAATACACTTTCACATACACATGTGCACTCACACCATCATGTACACATAGCATTCACACCGTCATGTACACATGCACTCACACACATCGTCACATACACATGGCACTCACACCATCATGTACACATGGCACACATACCTTCATGTACATGTGCACTCACACAATCATGTACACATGCACTCACACACACCGTCATGTACACATGGCACACACACCTTCATGTACACGTGCACTCACACCATCATGCACACATGGCACACGTCATGTACACGTGCATTCACACATGCTGTCATGTACATGTGCACTCACACACTATCATGTACACATGGCACACACACCGTCATGTACATGTGCACTCATGCACACACCATCATGCACACATGGCACAAGGTCATGTACACATGCACTCACACCGTCATGTACATGTGCACTCACACCATCATGTACACATGGCACACAGTCATGTACACCTGCACTCACACACCATCATGTACATGGGCACTCACAAACACCGTCATGTACACATGGCACACACTTTCATGTACACGTCCACTAACACATACGCCATGCACACGTGCACTCACACCATGTACACATGGCACACACACCATCATGTACATGTGCACTCACACACACACCATGTACACGTAGAACACCATCATGTACACATGGCACACACTGTCAAGTACATGTACACACATCATGTACACACATCCACACACATGTACACATATGTACACTGTCATGTACACATGCACTCACCCACAGTCATGTACACACATGCACTCACACCATCATGGACACATCTGCACTCACAGTGTCATGGACACACATGCACTCACACCATCATGTACACATGTGCCCTCAAACTGTCATGTACACATGCGCACACACACACCATCATGTAACGTGCACTCACACCATGTACACACGTGCACTCATGCACACTATCATGTAACATGCACTCACACCATCATGGACACACATGCACTCACACTGTCATGGACACACGTGCAATCATGTACACACGTGTGCTCACACCATCATGGACACACGTGCAATCATGTACACACATGCACTCACACCATCATGGACACACATGCACTCACACACACCATGTACACACGTGCACTCACACTGTCATGTACACACGTGCACTCACACTGTCATGTACACATGTGCACTCACACACACCATGTACACACGTGCACTCACACTGTCATGGACACACGTGCACTCACACTGTCATGTACACATGTGCACTCACACCATGGATGCACGTGCACTCACACTGTCACAGACGTGCACTCACACCATCATGGATGCACGTGCACTCACACCGTCACGTACGCACGTGCACTCACAACTGTCACGTACGCACGTGCACTCACACTGTCACGTACGCACGTGCACTCACATCATGTACACATGCACTCACACACACCATCATGTACACATGTGCACTCATACCATCATGGACACACATGCACTCACACCATCATGGACTCACGTGCACTCACACCATCATGTACACAGTGCCCTCACACACACCATCATGGACACACATGCACTCTCACACACTGTCATGGACACGTGCACTCACACACACCGTCATGGACACACGTGCACTCACACACACCATCATGGACACACGTGCACTCACACCATCATGGATGCACGTGCACTCACACTGTCATGGACACGAGCACTCACACTGTCACGTACACATGTGCACTCACACACACCATCATGTACACAGTGCACTTACACTGTCACATACACATGTGCACTCACACCATCATGTACACACGTTCACTCACACTGTCATGGACACACATGCACTCACACCATCATGGACATGTGCACTCACACTGTCATGTACACACATGCACACACACAGGACTCCTAACCCCTGGCCCCACAAACCTCCCCTCTGGGTCTCTGCCCAGCTGCTTCTCTGGGGGTTCCTGCACCCCCTGGGCCTAGTGTGCCTGGGGCACCCACAGCCTCAGTCTCACTTCCCCATGCACCTCCTGCTCTCTGATACTGGCTGCATTTGCTCCTGTTCCTCATCTGGCTGGGAGAGCTGGGATCTGGCAGCCACTGACCCACATACCTGCAGATCAGCTCTGCTCACCTCTTCACACCCAACCAGCACTGTCAGGGGGCCAGGCTGCAGCTCCCATCCTGCCTCAAAGGCCTCCACGGGGTTTCCTTCCATCTCTCCCTCTGCGTCCCCACAGTGGATGGAGTGTGGATCTCAAATCCACTCTCCTTTTTCTCATTAGCGTCCCTCCCAGCACAGCCCTGGCTGGACCAGAATAATTAATAAGCCTGTGTCAGGGAATGAATAAAAGATGGCCCCCCGGCCCCGAGCACGTGGCTGACCTTTCTTGGAGCCGATCGTATTAATATATTCTCGTGTTGTCAGGCTCAAAGTGCTAACTGCCTCATGAATTATTTATCAACACAAAAAGTCTTAACCAGAAACAGTGTTAACATTAATTCCTAACCCCTGTGTCACAGCAGCCCAGCCCGTTCCCATAATTGGATTTCAGCTTGACGGACACCCTGGACTCCAGCCTGGCCCTCTCCAGCAGGGCTGTGCACCGCCACCTTCACTGTCTGTGCCGCCCTCCTTGGTCGGGCACCTCCCTGCCCTGTGGGGCTGCCCTGCCTGGTGGACGGCTGTGGTCCCCGTTCCTAGGAGTGCTGCAAGGAGCTGTGGGTGGGGTGAAGGGCGGCACTTACGAGGCCCCCCCAGGCCAGGGTCCAACCCCTCCCCTGGAACCTGGGCTGGGCTGGGGGGCTCTGACCTGCAGAATGTGCTAGAATGGTGCCGCCGGCCTGGCTGAGGCTCTGGGAGGGCTGGCCACAGCTGCCTGGGCTTTGAGCCACTGAGGCCCAGAAGCCAGGCACGTAAGCAAAGCCACCCTGAACCCTCCACCCAGCCCAGCCAGCAGCCACCGTCCCCGGGAGACCCCAGTGAGCACAGTGTAGCACAGAGGAGCCAGCCAGGCTGAGCCTTGCTCAATTCTGACCCATGAAACGGAAGATAAAAGAGCACATGCCGGCCGCGGGGAGTGAGCCCTGCATGGGCACAAGTGGGCAGGGAGGCGGCGAGGTGAAAAGGGTGGACAGGGAGGGGACCAAATCCATTGGCCCCATCTGGACGCTGCCCTGGTAGAGGGTGCGACAGGTGCAGCTGACGCCTGGCCTCGGCTTCTGCATCTGCAGACGGAGGTGAGGCCTCTTCGTGGACATCACCCGTTTGCAATCAAATACCACAGGTGCAGAAGTCAGATGATCGATATGCCATGGAGATGAAGGTGTTCTCACACGCAGACACTCTCTTCACCTGGGGCCCGACAACGCACGCCCTCCCACAGCCCACAGAGGCCAGGCCCCGAGTGGGGATGGACGGCAGAACGGCCACCTCCCAGGACCCCAAGTCCCTGCTGTCCCCGTGCCGACCTCCCAGGGCTGAGTGGTGGTGCCTGGGCTGCTGGAACAAGCCCGGCCTGGACCCTGCCCCTCTCAGTACTGGGTGGGTCAGCCCCTCCGTCACTTAGCCTGGGGTGGTGGGGGACAGTGGCACTATCTGCACAGCCTCCCATCCTCCACGACCCAGCTCCCCCGCACACCTCCCTGTTTCCTCCCGCAGCGGCACCCGCCCGTCTCAGGTCCTGCACACACAGGCTTGCCCCTACCCAGACGCCCTGGCCTGCCCCTTCTGAGACGCTGCCCTGACCCCGGCCCACCTTCCCTCCCAGCTGGCAGCTGCTGCTCTCTGTACCGACTGGCTCCTCTCCCCACTGGAACAGCAGCTGCCTGAGGGCAGGGACCCTGTGTGACGTGCCCAGCACGGAGACCAGCCCAGAGTCAGGCTGTGCTGAGGCCACTGCCCTCGGGCACACGATCACCGTGGCATGGACAGACAGATGGGTGGCCGATAGGGATAGGTGGTGGGTAAATGCATGGATGTGGGTGCGTGAAGATGAACAAATGGGTGGGCAGATGGGCACGGGCTGTGGCCACCACGGGTGAGGACATGGCTCAGCCCCCACCTCTGCAGTCCTCACACAGCAGCCAGCCTGAAAGACCCTCCTGTGCTCAGAGGTTGGGAGGAGACTGAGGCTCTCTGACTCCAGGCAGAGGCTGATGGGTTTTATTGCTTTTGTACAAATTATGGCTGCTCAGAAGAGGCCCAAGGAGCCACGTAATGAGTGTCATAAACCTGCCTAGTAAAGACAGTGCCTGTATCGGGCCTGGTGCAGAGCGAGGGCGGCAGGGCCTGGGCGGCTGGTGGCATCTGCAGTGTCCCACCTGGGCACAGAGTCCCACCAGGGTCTCTGCCCCTCCCGCCCACCTCCAGCCTCCCTGTCCCAGGCCTGCCCCCAAGCACGCGGTGGGCTCCCTCCTCAGGGGCCTCAGAGCCTCCCACTGGCCCCGCTGTTCAAACCTGCGCCTGCTTCAGTCGGCCTGGCCCCTCCTCCCGCCCACTTCCAGACCTCCCTGTCCCTGTCCCCGCCGACCTGGCTCCCCTTCCCACCCGTCTGCGCTGTGCTTAACACCCCAACTGGGGCAGCAGCTCCCTGGCTTCCCTTACCAGGGCCTTTCCCGTCTGTCTCCCCACAGGCATGCCCTGGCCATGGCCACGCTCCGCACACACGGGCTAGAGGGGAGGCAAGGGGACCGATTTCTCCACACCTCAGTTTGTGCAGGGCAGGTGTCTGTGACCCTGATGGACGGCCTCGCCAGTGGGGACAGGAAGGGTCTGTGGGGCTACAGCCAAGAGGGCGCTACTGGGGGCAGAGGAGGACGTGTGGGCATAGCCACGCAGGTGGCCCTTCTTGGCGGGCACAAGGGGCCGGGCAGCCGCATGGAGGACAATCCTGGACGGGCGGAGCTGAGTGGTGAGGGAGGTCTGAGGGTCTCAGTTCCCAGTCACTGAGGTGGGTGCCCATGGGTGGCCCCATTGGCCTCTCTGGGCCTGCCACCCTGTCTGGAGAACACGATGATCTGGTAACTAAATGCCGCGTGCAGGGTGAGATGGGTCCCTGAGGCCTGGGCCTCACCATGGGCTGCCACCGATACCCTGCAGCTCATCCGGCCCCTCACCCTGGCCCCTGCACGCCCCCTGCTGGCCACGGGCCCTTCCAGAACATTCTGTGCACGGGTGTGGGAGGGCAAGCCAGGCTCCTGTGCCGGCAGGAATGGCTCCAACCCCAGCAGGCTCTTGTGGATCCTCATTCTAACGAATCCACCAGCCCCTGCCACGCATCCACCAGCCCCTGCCACGCTGCCCCTGCCACACTGCCCCTGCCACGCTGCCGTCAGTCACCACATCCTCGGGTGGAAGCAGCTCGACCTTACAGTGCTGACGGTGGCCGAGGAGGCCAAACCACACGCTCGGGGCAGCAGCTGCTGAGGATGAGCAATAGCTGGGGCTTTGCTGGCCACCGACGTGGACAAAATTACACCACTTTCAGGACGGTTCATAAAACCAGACCAGGTGAAGAATGCCCGTGCCGCTCAGCAACACGGGAGGCTGCCGGCCTGGCTGTGGCTCCTCAGTCACAGATAGGCAGCCAGTCACAGAGAGGCAGGCAGCAAGGGGTGCACACGTGAGCAACACGCAACACCACATGCACAACATGCAACGCCACATGCACAACACACCGTGCCACGTGAGCAACACCACGCCAAGTAGTTCACAACACACACCACGTGCACAACACGCAACGCCAAATTCACAACACACAATGCCACATGCGCAACACACGCCAAGTTCACAACACACAATGCCAAGTTCGCAACACGCAACACCACGTGCACAACACACACACACAGGTCACATGCGCGGATGCACGCGCGCGCACACACACGCAGAGGCCCAGCGAGGAACCCGTGACACTGCTCAACAAGGCAACACACAGCCCCACACAGCCCACCACACGGGGGTGCCGCGGACACGAGGTGCACACGGGCACATGCGCACATACACACACACACACATGCACATGCACACACGCCCACACACATACGGCAGCCCCAGCCTAGGGAGCACCCCAGGAGTCTGAGGGCCTCAGGGAAGTACCGAACCCCCACTAGTGGGTCCCAGGCTCCAGCACAATCCAGACCCTCACCCAGGCCCCCTGCCTGCTCCTGGGTCCTGCCTGTCCTGTTCCTGGGCACGTGTCCCATGGGGCCGGTTCTGGGTCCTCTGCCCCGGGGACTGTGGGGCTGTTTCTGGGTCCTCTGCCCCTGAGGTGGTCTGGCCTCCACCTGCCTCCAGTCCTCGGTGCTGGGGAGGAGCACTTTCGAGGAGGCCGGGCACCTCCCTGCTGTCTGCCTGGAGCCTGGGCTCTCACCTGTACGCCCCCACACACTGGACACAACGGGCCCCCAGGGCTGACAGCGTCGGCGACTGAGGGCTACACCGGACCAGGGCCCCGGGTGCACACCTGCACATGGCGGGGCCCATCTGTAAGCACCAGGGTCTGAAACACAGGTCTGTGTGCGCCGGGGCCCAGGGCACACACACAGGACCGTCTGCAGCCCTCAGGGTCCTCCCAGGCTCCTGAGGCTTGGAGGGGAACCCCATCCCCTGGGCAGCAGGCCGGCTCCTCCCCTGCCTTCCCCCTCCCCCCACCCCACCATCTGTCACTTCTGTGCCTCGGCTGTGGGGGTTAAGCTGCAAGCAGCTGGCAAGTTAATGACGGGCTTTCTCAGGAAACACAGAGAGTGCTCTGGAGAGAAGACCTGAATAACGAATGGAGACTAAGAAGCAGAAGGGCACCCAGTGGCTCAGGGCAGAGAGGCCCAGGTGCCCTGGGGGCCTCAGACCAGCTGGGGTGGCCACAGGAGGTGACCATGTGCACACCTCACCAGTAACAGGGGGCAGAGCCCACCTTCCAGAGCTTAAGACCTGGCCCTCCCCCTGACCCACAGTAAGCCAGCAGGAGCCCTGCCCGGCACTCGGAGATGCCACCGACACTCACAGTCTAGCACCTACGCAGGGGCCGCAGCCCTCCTCCTGCCCATGGAGTCGGCATCAGGGCACCCCCCCCTTGGCCCAGGTGCCTCCCAGCAGCCAGGGCCAGGTGGCTTTAGCCTATTTCCACACGCTGACCCCGAACATGCACACCAGGAGCCGGCCTGTCGGGATATGGCTGAGGGCCTGCCCAGTACACCGCCCAGAGAAGGGTGGGGGAGCGTTGTCACACTCATGACGATGGCTGTCAGGACAACCACAGCCAACTCTGAGGGGCTGCCCCCTGCGCACAGACGACAACAGCAAGAGTGCCCAAAGCTCGCCGAGGCCCCACGCAGCACAGGAGGAAGGAAAGCCCCAGGAAGAGGTCCCTTGGGCGGGTGGACGCTCCAGGAACCATTGCCCAGAAGTGAGCTCCGGCCACCCCAGGTCAACGGCTCATGGACTCTGGGCCAAACCAGGTGAGAGGCCAAAGGCAGAACCCGGGGTGGCAGAGCTGAGCCCAGGGCTTTACACAGACCTTCAGGTGAAAGGGCAGCCTCAGGGGAGCTGGGGTGGGGGTGCGAAGGGCCCAGCTGAGCCCCTGCCGTGACCCAGTCAAGTGGCCAATTCCTGCCCATGATCCTGGGTCCAGGGAGCATGGGGTCCACTCCTGGCCTGTGGCTGCACCGCCCATGCCGCCCCCTCACCGCCTCCTGCTCTGCCACCAGCAGAAGCTGTGGGACAGAGACACTGGGGCGTGTCCCCACCAGTCCGCATCCCCTCTGGCCTGGCCACACTGGGTCACTGATGGTTAATTACACACCCTATAAAAAGCTGCTGTGGTTTAGTGAGGGAGCCTCTCCGGCCTGGAAATTGCGGGGGCTGCAGGGACGGGGCGGGCGGAGTCCAGGCCCCCACCCTCCCACGAGCCGAGCAGGCCGTCAATCTGTAGAAATGGCTTTTATGGAGCTCTGGGTTTTATGATGTCATTAATGTTCCTCCTGATACTTAAGGGAAAATGAACACAGTCATGAAGAGAGCAGGGGACAGCGGTGATGGGGGTCGGGGAGATGGGGCTGGGCCTCCAGGTCTGGGGGACAAGGGTTGGCGCCTGGCCTCCCAGGCCATTCCCACAGTAAGTCCAGGCACGTGTGCAAGGAGACCTCCGCCGTGCCATGTGCACCCACGGGGAGGCACGGCACACCGAAACACACCCACTCCCCCCCGGGCACACACCCATCATGAAGGCTGCACACGGGTCTCCTTCCCCCTGCCCGCCACGGGGTGCTGACTCCCTGGGTGCTGCTCTGCAGTGCCCAACCTGGGCCCAGTCCTCTCTGTCCGGGCTGAAGCAGGTACCGGTTGGGGCACTGGAGGCGGCTGCTCACACCACGGGCACCTCCACACCAAATGTCCCAGGCCCCCAGTAGGACCCCAGGAAGCAGCCCGGCCATGGTCCCGCGGATCCCGGCGGCCTTAGCCGCAGCTGGGGTCTGTGCAGGCTGACCACTCCGAGGCTCCTGGCAGGGCCACAGCCACAGGGCCAGCCCATCCCCCTGGGGCAGCACGTCAGCCTGGGGGCCTCTGGCAAACCGTGAGCAGGACACTCCCCCGAATCTTCACTCCAGAGCTTGCCCGCTCCCCACCAGCCCCATGGTGCTTGAGGCCAGAACCAGTCTGGGGCTTCAGAGGGAAAGCGGGCACAAGACGGGTGAGCTAGGTTGTGGGGCCTCGGACAGGTGAGGTGGGGGCCCGGTCCTAAGGCCCCAAGGGGACAAAGATGGTTGGGGGGGTGCTGGGGGACTTACAGAGTAGCCTCTCCCTGAGACCGCCTGCGCAGAGCTCTGCAGGAAGGAAGAGGGGACAGTCAGTGAGGCTGCGGCTCTGACCCAAACTCCTAGGGACGCACCCGGCCACCTGCCCCGCAGCCCCACAGCCCTACAGCCCATAACCCGGCTGAGCACCTCTCCCGGGTGGGGACAGGTCCAGATGCCCAGGCCCAAGACCGCCAGCGAGACGTCCTCACAGGCAGGGGGCACGAGGGCTGAGGCCACGGGGAGGAGGACAGAGATCGGCGTCATGGGGGTGCCATGGTGGGGTCCTCCCCGGGGCTGTTGTCCTCCTGGCCCAGCCAGTCTGAGGCTCCCCTGCAGCAGCTCTGGGATCCAAACCCGAGGAGGCTCCCACAGAGACGCCCTTGGCTAGCTCCCTGTCCCCAAGAGGGAAGGCCCCACCAGAAACGCTCCTCAGAGGACACAGGAAGACCTGGGGGAGGCCGGCCCAGGGCCCCAGCTTCTGCTGACCTCCCTCCATGCCCACCCACCAGAGGGGTCCACAGTTGCAGGACTTCGGGGAGGGTGCCCTGGCTAGTCATGGAAGGCTTCCTGGAGAAGGTGCCAGATGGAGCCCTCAAAGGAGGGTTTACCACAGGGGCCTGACAGGTGAAGGGGTCGGGGCTGGGGGATGGCAGCTGGGAGCCCCTCAGACATCAGGGCACACTCTGGTATGCAGGGGCTGCTGGGGTCCCCCATACTCTTGGTGGGGATCCCTCTGGTCTGCAGGGGCTGCTGGGGGCCCCCCACACCCTTGGATCCCTCTGGCTTGAGTGGGTGTTGTGAGGTCTTCAGGACAGAGGTGTGGATCACACCAGCTACACACTCGGACCACCAGGGCCTCCCCCAGCCGGAGTAGAGGGGAAGCAGGCTCAGGGTTGCTGTAGTGGATGGGGTGGGTCACTGAGCCAGGCAGGGTGGGGCTCACGGAGAGGGTCCAGAGCAGCCTGGGGAGCAGGGGGCAGATGCAAAGATCCAACACCCCGAGGGGCAGGGCAGAGGAGGAAAAGGGGGGCTATGGGGCCAGCTGAGAGCAGCCCCCCACTCTCCCAAACCAATCTAAAACCCCCACTACAAAGTTGGGGAGGACACCCCCTCCCCTTCCCCAGACAGACCCTTGCCAGGGCCAGGTCAACTCTTGAAGGGCCCCAGGGTGTCAGGGGACAGAGCCCAAGGCCCTGGGTCCCGATGGGCCCACCCGCCAGCTCCCGGCTGTCAGAGGGGCGGGGGGCCTTTGTTGCCCCGGGTTTGAGCCTCAGTCCCAGCTGCTGCGGTGTGCCCAGAATGTGACTTCATTCACCATGGGCTGGCAATCAGAGGAAGAACCAGGGCAGCGGCGACCCCAGGTAATTCCCAGTCTATTTTCCTAACTTGTGGCAACAAGATGGGGAGACGGGCAGTGAGGCCTTCATTTAAGTGATAATGAGATGCCTCAGGTTCCATTCATCGGAACTCCTCCCACCGCCCACCCCCTACACCTGCAGGAGCTGGGGAAAAGGTGTCAACGCCTCTCGCCTCTTCCAGACCCCAGCCCGGTGTTCCCACAGCCGCGCTCTCAGGGTCCAGCCCTGTCACTGGCCAAATCCAGCATGAGAGCCTAAGTGTGGAGGGTCCCGGCCCCCCGGGGACCTGGGGCCTAGGGGCCTCTCTCAGGGACACCAAAGGCGTGTCCTGACCCAGGTCAGTGTGTGCCTCTGCCTGGCACGGGCACGTCGGGAGCCTGGGACGCTTGGCCCAGACCTGATCAGGGTGAAAGAAGCACCTTCCGCTGACGTTTAACAAACCCCGGCCCCTGCTGCCTCCACACTCCACCTGTCTCCCGCCCCAGCCCACGAGGCAGGTGGGTGTCCCCAGCAGCGGGGCAGGACCCACGGCAGCCCAGGCGTCCCCAGCGGTGGCCCAGGGGTGCCCATCTCGAGGCTCGGCCGTCATCCGCCTGCCCTCTACCCCCAGGGCCAGCGGTGCAGGCGCAGCGTCCAAGGCAGGCTGAACGTTCTGGGCTCTGGGCTCTGGGCTCCTGCTAGCTCGCTCACCGTTTCTTCATTTAAATCTCTCCTAATAGGGAAAGTCCTAATGAGTAAAAAATCATGCTTTAATGAAGGCAAAATGCTAATTGCTAAGACAACGCCTTCATGGGAAACCGGGCCCTAACCAGCGGCTTCCTGGATGCCCTTGTGCAGGACGCAGCGGGCAGGCGGCCCAGACTCAGGGAGCCTCCAGGCGCAGGCAGCTGTGGGTACTCACATCGCTGAGCGGGTCCCGGGAGCTGGTGGCTTCGAGGACGCTGTCGTCGTCACTGTCCCGGTCGCCCCCTTTGGACACGGTGACCTTCATCTGGGACAGAGAGAGACACTGTCTCAGGCAAAACTCCACCTCACCATGTCCGCATCGGGGCCCGCTAGCTAGGGCTACGTGCCTGCTCCCGGCACCCTGGCCCCGGGGGCCCCAACAGCCACTGGGCGCTCTGGGATGTGACGTGCTATGGTGGGCTGGGTCCTGGTCTGGGGGCGGGAGCAGCAGCAGGACAGAGCTCTGCAGAGCCAGGAATGCCATCCCAGCTGACGGCTCACACACCGACAACACACTCTACCAGGATGGGGAGGACCCATCCAGGACCCGCCGGCTCAGTGACATGAGAACCGCCATGTGCTCGGAGCCGCCCCTTCCACAAGCCACTGATTTTGAAGACATCCTGGGGGTGCTGGGGACCACGGGTGGGGCCTTCTCCCACACCCTGGGCTCTTCTCGGCCTCAACGGCCAAGCCGCCCGCTGGCTGGTTAGCACCACCCCATCTGGCTGTACAGGGCTACGACCTCCAGGCCAAGCCTCAGTACCACCCACTGTCCCTTGGCTGTGCCCACTCCACCCCCTTCGGTCGGCACCATCCCAGGGTAAGCAGCAAGGTGGTGGTGGGACCTGCCTGTCCCTGGCCATGTGCCCTTGGGCCACTGCTCAGCCTCCCCATGCCTCGGTTTCATCACCTGCAGAAGGGAGCGGCCACACTCACTGCCCACCGCCACCACCTCTGACACCAGCCAGCATGGGCGCCGCTGCATGCCAGGGCCTGGCCCAGACGCTTTGCACGCACTCACACGTTTGCTCACACAGTGGCCCCGAGTAGAAACTATTTTCCTTTACGTTTCGCGGATGAGCAAACAGACGTGCAGACAGGTTAAGTGGCCACACAGGGACCAAACCCAGAGCCCTGCATGTATTTAATTTTCCTACTTGGAAATAATTTCAAACCTGCACAACGCTGAGGGAAGTGAGAGGCCAGAGCTCCTGCTGGCCGGCACCCAGCAGGGACGCCCCGCACAGCCAGCTCCCAGCCTCCCGTGGAGGCCCAGCAGTCTCTCTCTCTGGCCACCTCGGATCTAGAACAATTCTGCACCTTGTGGCGACATGCCCCAGCACGTCTGGGCCCCCAGGCCTCGCATCCCAGGGCCCCCAGTGAGGCCCTTTACATTGAGTCATCCTAGGCAGGAGCGCGCCCCAGCCTGGGGAAACCTGTCCCAGGACCGGCTGGTGTGGCTCGCTACAGCCATGAGCCTGGCTCCCCGCCGACCTCGGGCGCAGCCAGAGCCCGCTCCGTGCACCTCCTGCAGCAACAGGCCTCCGGGGTCCCGCACCCCTTCCCTGTGTGGCTGACGGTTCACACAAGGCAGACAGTGCCAGTACCAATTAAGGGATGTCACCCAGGCCCCTGAGGTCCAATGCCCCGGGCCCATGAGGTCCATCAGGCCGCACAGTAGCAGGAGCCCGCACTGGAGGAGGCCCCGGCTGGGCGGGGACGCAGCCCCCGAGCAGTCTGAGCCTACTGGGCAGGCGCTGGGGGCAGGGTGCTCGGCTAGTGACCTGCTTAGCTGCGCAGTAGCCCTCACAGACCCTGTCCAGGCTGCCCGGCTCTTCCTGGCACTGTGGCCTTGGGCAAGGGACTGGCCTCCCCCAGCCTCAGTTTCAGCGTCTGTAACTGTAACATTCCGGAATCCTGGCAGGGCCCCTCGGTGCAATGAGGTTTAGGTGGTGGCATGGCCAGTGCAGCGGATCCTGGGGCCGGCACCTTCCAGGCCACCAGGTGTCACTGTTGTCACCAGCTGGACTCTCACGACCCCTCCTTTCTCACCCCTGGAGCTGGCATCACGGTCTCAGTCGGGCAGCCCTGCCCGCCGTGTCCCACACGTGCTGCCCTGCTGGGGCCGTCAAGAGTTCCGTTCACCTCCACAGGGAGCCAAGGGTCCCACTCCTAGTGGTTCTCAAAGTGGGGTCCTGGAAATGCAGCATCACCGTCCCCAGAGCCTGTCAGGAAGGAGTCTCCAGGCCCGCTCCAGGAACCGTGTGTCACCGGCCCGCTGGGGGTCTGGCCATTGGCAACGGCCCCATGAGCCCTGCACTCACTGCTAGGGAGAGCGGTTCAGGGCAGGACCTGGCGGCGACAGGAAAGGCTGCCACAGGGCTGCTGAGTACAGTGGTGCCGGCTGCTCACTGCCCAAGGACACCCAGCCAGTGGGAGGGGAGGCGGGGCTAAGATACACCCACACAGCGGAGCCGTGAGGAGTAGGGCACCTCTCCACACTTCACACCTACACAAAAGCCACCTCCGGTCAGGGCTGGGCACAGACGGAATGCTTCACCCCCATGCCCGCAGAGGGGCTCAGCGGGCTGCCCTGCGTGTGCTCCTCCCACACCTGGAGGCCCTGAGAGGTGGCCAGGCAGGTCGTGGGGTGGGGTCTCTTCCCCTTCCTCGGGTGGCCGGTTTTAGCTCTGAAAGTCCCAAGTCTCGAAAAACCCTGTAGAACTGGGAACCTGGCCGGGCGCGGTGGCTCAAGCCTGTAATCCCAGCACTTTGGGAGGCCGAGGCGGGCGGATCACGAGGTCAGGAGATCGAGACCATCCTGGCTAACATGGTGAAACCCCGTCTCTACTAAAAATACAAAAAAACTAGCCGGGCGTGGTGGCGGGCGCCTGTAGTCCCAGCTACTCGGAGGCTGAGGCAGGAGAATGGCCTGAACCTGGGAGGCGGAGCTTGCAGTGAGCCGAGATCGCGCCACTGCACTCCAGCCTGGGTGACACAGCGCGAGACTCCGTCTCAAAAAAAAAAAAAAAAAAAAAAAAAAGAACTGGGAACCTGTGTCCTGGACATAGGGCACGGCTGGTCACCCCACTCTGTCCCCAGGCAGGACCCCAAACAGCCAAGGGGGCTGCCCTCAGTCCAGCCGCTTCTCAGTGCTGCCCACCAGCCACGCCAGGGGCCAGGGAGGCCACACGTCCACTCCCCGCAGGAGCTGGAGAGACAAGATCACAGTCCCTGGAGACACATCCATGTCTGGGGCCGGAGGGTGCCCCCTTTGCCGTGGAGGGTGGGCAGGAGCTACTGCACCTGTGCCCACCCCAGCCTTGAAGTGTGCCCACCTATCTGTCCACTCATCCAACCAACACCTGTGGAGCCCCGACGAGTCAGGTA
Organism: Theropithecus gelada; assembly: GCF_003255815.1. Classification (NCBI taxonomy): domain Eukaryota; kingdom Metazoa; phylum Chordata; class Mammalia; order Primates; family Cercopithecidae; genus Theropithecus; species Theropithecus gelada. The sequence goes on along the minus strand of NC_037679.1, from coordinate 91,622,772 downwards.
CCGCTCTGGGCAGTTAGCAGAGCAGACCCAAGCCCCTGCCCTCCCAGAGTGCCAAAGGAGCAACCGTTCCTGGTGCACACAGAAGGTGGCTCCATCTGCCAGGTGGCAGGTGCTGGGGGACAGGCAGCGCAGGCTGGGTAGGGCCCCGGTCGCAGTTCACTGATGGCACCAACAGCCAACAGCCCAGCAGGCCCGGCACACACACTGCAGCCCCAAGTTGCCCTCCTCACAGTGCGCCCTGCTGCCCCACTGAGCCTGTGCTTCCTAGGGTAGGGGGAGGAAGGCTGAGTCTGTCCAGTTATGTCAGCAGGTGGGGTGTGTGGCAGGAGCAGGGTGCGAGGAACAGCTCCTAGCGGGCCAGCGTGGAGCGCCTGTCAGTTTCTGCAACTTTAGTACCCAAACCACAGTTGATGGAAGCCACTAACAGTTTAACAGCCGGCTTCAAATTTCCTGAACCCTCAGTAACCTGCTCCTGCAAGCTGCACTCCACTGGGCAGCCACAGACCAGCTGCTGGTGGGGCCAGGACCGTGTCCCAAGAGCACTGGGGCCCTGAGGGTTCTGGCAGTAACCGCAGGAACATGGTGGCTTCAGGCATAGAGAGCTCCTCCCCCAGGGTCCCCTCCCCTCACCAACCCCCTCCCTCCACACCGTCCCCCAGCTCCAGGCTGCACGTCCAAAAATCACTGCCTCTGGGTTGGCCACAGACACGTGGTTCCACTGGGAGGCTCAGGCTCAGTCAGGGGCTCAGGTGCAGCCCGGCCTGTCCAGGACTAGTGCCCCTGAGTTGTCCTGTTGCTGGGAAGGGGCCAGAGAGACAGGAGCCAGCAGAGGTCCCATCATGAAGCAGCCAGAAAACCCTCTGGGGCGCATAGAGACCCACACAGACCCACAGGTACTGGCAGGCACACACACCGCCCCAGGCTGAGGGGATGCACCGGCCGCATACACGCACCCACGCCCCTCTCCACCACGGCAGTCACACTGGCCCTGTACACACCGTGTCCCATGCACATGGCTCACTGATTCATCGTCCCACCTACTCCCCAGACCCCAGGCCCCAAGGCTCTGAGCACACACTGTCCTGCACAGGCCCTGCCCAAAGTGGAGCACCCAAGAGGCCCCACACCAGCCCCCGTATCCCTGTGTACATACTGAGCAGAAGGTGCCCTCCCTGGGAACGTGCAATGGTCAGGGCAAATGCGCGCACCACATACGGCACGGCGGGAATGGCAGCCTTGGAGTGGTGCAGTGCACAACTCCGACAGCTACACTCTGCAGCCCTGGTGAGCCTCACACCAATCGGATCACACCCGGGGGACTCTCACACCCCATCCCACGGTGTCACATTCAGACAAGGGCTATCCTACAGGTGCATGATCTCAGACTGGCCAGCGACAATGCCTCCAGCCTCTGCACCCGCAGGCCTGGGAGAGAGGGTAGGAGTCAGGGGCTGCCTGGGCTGCTGTTCTAATGTGGACCCTGGAGAACCCTGAGAAGGGTCCTGTGGCCTCCTCAGACCTGCCAGGTCAAGGGCAGGCCCCCTGGGAGATGGGGCAGAGGTCAGGCCCCCACACCCGTTAGCTGGGCTGAGCCACAGTTCCAGCAGAAGACGGGAACGTGACGCCCCTGAAGAAATGGAGCACAGATATGCAGAGGCAGAACTGCCACCATCCCGTGTCCTAGTGGAAATGTGTGTGGACCCAACACACCCCTGCCCCAGCCCCGCAGCCTGTGCTCCCTCCTCCTCGCAGTCCCTGCTTCCTCCTAAGGAGCTGAGCCCCTTAGAACAAGGCTCCTGGCCTGGTGCAAACAGTGCTCCCTCAGGGAGCTTTCAGGACTCCTGGGCCTCCCCCAGGGACTGGACGTCATGGGCCTGGACTTCAGACTTTCCAAGTTCCCCACCCGCCAAGGTTGAGAAGCCTCAGGGGACTGCAGTGGGTGTCCCGCTCCCTGGCTCAGGGCAGGGCAGGGCAAAGAGCGTGTGGCTGCTATCGTCCACAACGCTCCATTTCCCCACCTCCCACAGTCCCTACCAGCTCCCAGCTAGTCCAGGTTTTCTGTGTTTTATGAGCCCCCAAAGCCGTCCCTGAATCCTGAGAGCAGGTGCCTGGCACAACTGTGGGTGGGTGGTACCTCTCTCCGCTGCCTTCGCTCCCAACGGGACAGCCCCGGATCCCTCACAGTGTCTCTAGGCCTTGTTGAGCTATGAATGACAACTATGGGCCCCTCATATTTAGCAAGGGAAGAGCCCGACTCTGGGGCCCCTCCGTCCCGAATCTGCCCGGGCCACAGGTGACGTGCAGGCAGACGCTACGCCCTGTCCTGCCCTTGGCCCTACCACAGGCCCCTGCCGCTGCCTCCTGGGGGCTGGGCTCACGTCCCTGGTCGGGAGGAGCTGATGCCACACCCACAGCACGTGACACCAGCGACTGCATCCTGCTCTGTTTTGTGGACTGTTGTCCCCACCCTCGGGAGCTCGGAGGGCAGGGGCTTTGTGGCGGTCACTGGTGCTGCTCCAGAACTTGTACTCCCAAGGTGAGCCTGATGGGGAAAGGAAGTGACCCAGTTCCGGGGTCAACCTGAGCAGGGGCTGCCTCAGGAAAATTGCCATCTGCAAAGAAAGAGATGGGAGAGCCCTGGGGAGCATCCCAGACAGCAGAAGCAGCCAGGGAAAGGGAGCTTTCCCATAGCTGCTGGGAGGGTGTGCTGGAGAGGTGTAAGGAGGGCTGTGTACCTGCTGGTGGGGGCACTGGAAAGGGGGGCCCAACTTCCTCACCACTCATCCACGCTACCTGCACAGCCTCTGGGCTCTCTTCCACACATACTCAACCTACAACCCTCAGACTGGAGGAGTAGCCACTTTTTTTTTTTTTTTTTTTTTGAGACAGAGTCTTGCTCTATCACCAGGCTGGAGTGCAGTGGTGAGATCTCGGCTCACTGCAACCTCTGCCTCCCGGGTTCAAGCGATTCTCTGCCTCAGCCTCTCTAGTAGCTGGGATTACAGGCACTCGCCACCACATCCAGCTAAGTTTTATATTTTTAGTAGAGACAGGGTTTCACCATCTTGGCCAGACTGGTCTTGAACTCCTGACTTCGTGATCCACTTGCCTCAACCTCCCAAAGTGCTGGGATTACAGGTGTAAGCCACCATGCCCGGCCAGGGGTAGCCACTTCTTAGCACCCACAGCTCGAAGCTCAGGCTGGAGTCACACTGAGCTGAGGGCAGCACCTACTGGTGAGGTCTGGCACTGCAGCCCAGCTGTATGAGACTGCATAGCCTATGGGAAGAACGACTCTCAGAGTTGGGAGTGGGGAGTCAGAAGCTCCAGAATGAGGGAAACTCTGTTGTCTGTCTCCAGGACCCTGGTATTCGCAAAGCATGCCTTCCCCTCCTCCAGGCTAACACCACACAGTGTTGTTGTGGCCCTGCTTCTTCCAGAAACTGTTCCTGACACTCTGTTCACTCCACATGCCAACCAGGCTGGGTAAAGAGCTTCTCCAGGCTCCCACAGTCCCCTAAGTATTTGTTTCTGTGTCTCTCTTCAGTAGACTATGAGCACCCAGTGGGCAGGGGCTGTCTTTTATCCTTGCCTACCTAGCACAGGCAGGTACAGTAAAGAGGGACTCAGGCAATGTTTAGGAGAGACCAAGCATTCCCTGAGTCAACACAGTGTCAGGGGAGCAAGGTACTGCCCCCCAAGTATGGGACACTCCAGTATGCTGCTCCACCTTCTTCTGTTGTGATTCAGATGGGTAGATGGATGGATGGATGCATGGGTGGATGGATGGACAAACGGGTAGATGAATGGGTGCATGGGTGGACAGATGGACAGACAGGTGGATGGATGGACAGGTGAGTGGGTGGATGGATGCATGGGTGGATGGATGGATGCATGGGTGGTTGGATGGACAGGTAGATGGGTGGATGCATGGGTGGATGGATGGCTAGATAGGTGGATAGGTAGACGGATGGATGCATGGGTAGATGGATGGATGCATGGGTGGATGCATGGGTGGATGGATGCACAGATGAATGATGGATGCATGGGTGGATGGATGGACAGATGGGTCGATAGATGGACAGGTGGGTGGACAGATGGATGCACAGGTGGATGGACAGATGGGTAGATGGATGGAGAGATGGGTAGATGGATGGACAGATGGGTAGATGGATGGATGGATGCATGGGTGGATGCGTGGACAGACGGGTGGATGGATGGACAGATGGGTAGATGGATGGATGCACAAGTGGATGGATGGATGGCTGCATGCATGCATACATGGGTGGATGGATGGACGGGTGGATGGATGGATGGATGGATGGATGGATGGATGGATGCATACATGGTGGATGGATGGATGGATGGATGGATGATGGACGTATGGGTGGACGGATGGACAGATGGGTAGATGAATGGGTGCATGGGTGGACAGACAGACAGGTGGATGGATGGAGAGACGGGTGGGTGGATGGATGCATGGGTGGTTGGATGGACAGGTAGATGGGTGGACACATGGGTGGATGGATGGACAGACAGGTGGATGGATGGACAGACGGGTGGATGGATGGACAGATGGGTGGATGGATGGATGCATGGGTGGATGGACAGATGGGTGGATGGATGGATGGATGCATGGGTGGATGCATGGACAGATGGGTAGATGGGTGGATGGATGGACAGATGGGTAGATGGATGGATGCACGAGTGGATGGATGGATGGCTGCATGCTTGCATACATGGGTGGATGGATGGATGGATGCATGCATGCATGGTGGATGGATGGACAGATGGATGGATGATGGACGTATGGGTGGATGGATGGAGAGATAGGTAGATGAATGGATGAGATACACTACAGATGATATGAGGGATGCTGGCTGAGTTAAGGCCTAGGAGACGCATTGCCAGCAGGCTCTTGGGGACACTAGTGTGTCTGGGTGAGTGCATGTGAGTGTCTGCAAGGCCCTGCCCATGCAGTCCTGTGTGCTGGAGGAGGGGTGGGAGCAGCAGCTATGCTCCGTGTCAGAGTGGACTCCAGCAGGTGTGTGTCGCCAGGTCTGGAGTTGGCCCCTCTGGACTCCCGGGCTGCACCGCTTCTGCCGGGGCCACCTGGGCTGCATCACCTGGTCTTGCTCAACTGCGCCCCATCTGTCCGACAGATGAATGACCTAATTCGAGCCACTGCCACCCTCCTGAACAGCTGCAGCAGCCCGCCCACTGGCGCCGACGCCTCCACAACAGTGCTGCCTCCATCATGAGTTTGTAACAACACACGAGCTCACGTTGTTCCCTGGCTTAAAACCCTCAGTGGTTTCCCTCCGCATGAGACCAGGTCCCTCCTTAGCCCTATCTGCCCACCCCATGCCCGCTCGGCTTCTCAGGCACACACCACCAGAGGCCTGGGCGGCTGTGCTATCTACCCAGAGCGCTCTTCCCTGACCGCCTGGTCGAACGGTACCTTCTCTCCTTCCCAGGCACGGCTGTGCTCTCACTCAGACCCAGAGCGCTCTTCCCTGACTGCCTGGTCTAACGGTCCTGCTCTCCTTCCCAGGCACGGCTGTGCTCACACTCAGACCCAGAGCGCTCTTCCCTGACTGCCTGGTCGAACGGTGCCTGCTCTCCTTCCCAGGCACGACTGTGCTCACACTCAGAACAGTCTCCACTTGCTCTGCCATCGTCCCAGTTATCATTCAACTTCCCAAGGGCCGCACGGTCACTTGTCTTGTCTGTCGCTGCAGCCCCAGGCCCAGAACAGGGGCTGAATAACCAGAAGTATAAAGTGGATGCGGAACGGAAGCGCCTTCCCGAACAGAGTGAGGCTGGGAAAGCAGAGGTGGCCACACCCACCCCGGACCGGCTCTCCCCAGGCTGTGGGGAGCAGTGCCTGCCAGGCCCAGGTGCTCAGCCTTCCTCTTCCACTCCCACCTGACAGCACCCTGGCTGGCGAGGCCCCCAGCCTCCCGGGCGGCCCCTTCCCCTGGGCCGACTCTTGGTCTGCAGGAGGGCCCTGTAGGGTGGGAGGAGGCTCTAGGACCCTGTGACCCAGCCTGCTGCTCCCTGCAGGTGGCAGGTCCAGGCCCAGAGTCTAAGGCACTGATTAAATGAGGGCCTCTCTCCACAGGCCCCTCATGGGAGGACCCTCACCCGGCAACCAGGACAAAGACGAGCCTCTGGCGTCTGGGCCTCAAACCAGCCAGGCCGGGCCCAGGAGGTGGGAGAAATTACTCTGAGAATTCATAGTAATAAAAGCAAGAACCGATATCATAATCGCAGCTATGTAGACAGCACACACCTTGCATCTTAGCTCATTTTATCATCTCAACCACCCGAAAACAAATGGACTATTTAGTAACATCCCCACTTTACAGAGAAGAAAACTGAGGCCCAGAAAGCTGCCCTCCAGGGAATGGCCACGGGTGCAGATTCCACAACAAAGCCAAGCCGCTGGGGTTGAATCCCGGTCCAGCTGCTCACCGCGTGGACCTTGGGCAAGTTATTTAGAGGCGGCTTTTTTCCTTCGGCATCCTCATCCGGCAAATGGGAATAGTTACGGGGCTGCAGTTAAACAAGCTGATGCGTGTTAACCGGTGGAAACGTGCCTGGGACAATCAGAAAAGACTTCATGTGTTAGGCTGGTGATAGGGTGCTGAGCGGGCTGGGGGAGGTGGCACTGAAGACAGTAAATGTGGACATCCAGAAACTCCATCTAACAGATGTAAGACTCTTCAGATTACCTACGCCGGGCATGGTAGTTCACACCTGTTCCCAGCACTTTGGGAGGCTGAGGCGAGTGGATCACCTGAGGTCAGGAGTTCAAGACCAGCCTGGCCAACATGGTGAAATCCCATCTCTACTAAAAATATAAAAACTAGCTGGGTGTGGTGGCGCATGCCTGTGATCACAGCTACTCAGGAGGCTGAAGCAGAACTGCTTGAACCCGGGAGGCGGAGCTTGTACAAGATCGTGCCACTGCACTCCAACCTGGGTGATAGAGTGAGACTCCATCTCAAAAAAAAAAAAAAAAAAAACAAACAAAACTATTCGGATCATCTATTTCATCTTGCATCAGTTTTGTTTTCCAAGTAATTTTCCCACTTCACCTAATTTGTTGGAATAAAACTGTCCCCATGTCACCTTTTTCGTGTCTACAGTGCCCATAACGGTATTTCCTCTTCTGTTCCTAATATTCGTAATTTGTGTTTTCTTTTTCTGGTTCATCTAGCTAGGGACTTCTCAACTTTGTTAATGTTTTCAGAGAACAACTTTTGGCTTTATTTCCTCTATCGTGTTTCCCACCTTATTAATTTTTCTTTTTTTTTTTTTTTTGAGATGGATTATCACTCCGTTGCCTGGGCTGGAGTGCAGTGGCGCCATCTCAGCTCACTGCAAGCTCCGCCTCCTGGGTTCACGCCATTCTCCTGCCTCAGCGTCCCAAGCAGCTAGGACTATAGATGCCTGCCACCTCGCCTGGCTAAGTTTTTGTATTTTTAGTAGAGATGGGTTTCACCATGTTGGCCAGGCTGGTCTTGAACTCCTGACCTCAGGTGATCCACCCTCCTTGGGGTCCCAAAGTGCTGGGATGACAGGCGTGAGCCACCACGCCCGGCCTGCCTCATTAATTTCTGCATTTCCGTTCTTGTCTATACTACAGCTTTCCTTTATAGGTTTACTTCCTTTTTTTGTTTTTGTTTTGTTTCTTAAGGCAAAATCTTAAGACTCTAGATCTTTCTTTTCTTTTTTTTGTTTTTTTGTTTTGAGACGGAGTCTTGCTCTGTCGCCCAGGCTGGAGTGCAGTGGCCGGATCTCAGCTCACTGCAAGCTCCGCCTCCCGGGTTCATGCCATTCTCCTGCTTCAGCCTCCCGAGTAGCTGGGACTACAGGCGCCCGCCACCTCACCTGGCTAGTTTTTGTATTTTTTATTTTTTTTTATTTTTTTTATTTTTTTTTTTGAGACGGAGTCTCACTCTGTCGCCCGGGCTGGAGTGCAGTGGCCGGATCTCAGCTCACTGCAAGCTCCGCCCCCCGGGTTTACGCCATTCTCCTGCCTCAGCCTCCCGAGTAGCTGGGACTACAGGCGCCCGCCACCTCGCCCGGCTAGTTTTTTTTGTATTTTTTAGTAGAGACGGGGTTTCACCATGTTAGCCAGGATGGTCTCGATCTCCTGACCTCGTGATCCGCCCGTCTCGGCCTCCCAAAGTGCTGGGATTACAGGCTTGAGCCACCGCGCCCGGCCGTTTTTGTATTTTTTAATAGAGACGGGGTTTCACCGTGTTAGCCAGGATGGTCTCGATCTCCTGACCTCGTGATCCGTCCATCTCGGCCTCCCAAAGTGCTGGGATTACAGGCTTGAGCTCTTCTTTTCTATTATAAGCACAAGCTAGTTTTCCTTTAAGCATTGCTTTAGCTGCATCCCATACATTTTGATGTAGTATTCCTTATTTTCCAGTGAAATTCAGCTCAGAGGGAGATTCAGGAGGTGGAAGCTAAGAACCTGCCTGGCTGGGTGTGCTGGGTGGGAGGACAGGGGAGTGAGGAGAGGAGAATGCCTGTCAACTTCTAGCCCGTCATCTGGGTGGTTCCAGGTTCACCCACTGAAATGGGAAAGACAGAAGCTGGTGCGTCTGGTTTGTCCGTGCCAAGTGAGGGGGGCATCCTGGGTCCCAGCGGGACACTCTGGGCTGATGCATGAGGACACTCAAACCATACAGCCGATGAGGCAGAGGATGAGGAGATGACAGCAGGCGCCTGGGAACAGCACGGGCATGAGATAAGCACTCACAGAGGGCGCATCGTTCTGGGCCCCCCACACCTCCCTGCTGTCAGCCCTGTGGTCACTGCGCACAGAAGCCGCCAGTCTAAACTCAAAAGTGTTGTAAATGTAAGACACCTACTGGCTTTCCTAGACTCAGTATTAAAAAAAAAAAAGAGTAACAAAGATCTGATAATTTGTATATGGATCACGTTGTTGAAATACTACTTTTAAAGTACATGGAGTGAAATGCAGTATTCTATTAAAATGAATTTTACTTTATTTTTTAATTCTATATGTGGCTCACACAATACTCCTATTAAACAGTGCTGCCCTAGGAGAGTCCAGGGCCCTGCCCACCCCTGCTGGATGAGAAGCTGCCCTCTGCCAGGTCCCAGGGTACCCCGAGGGAGCCCTGCAGGGCGTGTACCAGCCCTCAGAGAGGCTTCTTACCAAATCCCTGCACCGTGGCTGGGCCTATGGCTCAGCATGGAAACCCTTCTCCCTCAGAGTCTTCCCACAGCTTTGTGAACTGCTAGGGATGTCCCCTATCACTGCAGCTTCTGGCTAGAGGAGGATGGCTGGTGGCCTCGGCCCGGTCAATGCCAGTCCAGTTCAGTCTGGTACGGGCCACCTGGGAGGACACCAGGGCAGCCAGGGAGATCCCGGGTCAGGTCGCAGCCCTGTTCAGATCCCTCCGAGGCCCCAGGACTCCCCCTGGACTTCTGGGCGGCCCTGGGTCTCCCTTGGGCACCTGTGGGTGGTCCTGCCTTCCGGCCTCTGCACATCCAGGTAGCCCCCCACCCCGCCATCCCCTCTGCGTCTTTGCCCTCACCACAGTTGCCCAGCACGCTATCCCAGCCTGTCTCCCCACACACGGAGGAGCCGAGCCATGACGCTAGAAGAGGCGGAGCTCATCGTCCTAGGTGCCTAGATAAGGGTCCTGAATGAGCAAACGGGGAAGGCCCAGCAGGTGGCATTTCTAACACGCAGGGCAGGGCCTGGGGGTGGGACTGCGGCTATTCACCTGCAGTGAGGGGTTCAGTCAGAGAGACAGGGCCCTCAGAAGAGGGTTGGCAGGCAGAGGCCCACACACCAGGCGCGAATGCTGGGCCAGCTGCCGGGAGGTCACCCACGCTCACACCCCGCCCTCCCTGGGGGCTGCTCAGCGATGGCTCATGGACTTGGCCTGACCTGGGGAGGACCTGAGGGCCTTAGAGCTCCAGGCCCCTCGTGGGGTTGGCCCCACTGCCACAGCCTCAGTGTCACCCACCTTCCAGGAATCCACCCCGATCTCCCCTTCTCTGCCCCCAACAAAACCACCACTGCCCTCACCTGCCACGGGCTCTGCAGGAACATGCCTTGGCCTCTCCCAGAAGGCTCACGCCCTCCCCACAACCCCTTCTGCAGATGGGAGGGGACCAGCCTGCCTGTGCCAACAGCAGCAAGGTGGGCAGAGGCCCCCGCAGAGGTGACCAGAAGGCTGATGGTCACTAAAGCACTGTACCCAGGCCCCAGTCTCCAGAGGAGTTCCTGAGGCAGCAACAGGGTCTCTGTAGTCAGGCAGCAGACAGCCTCCCCCATATCCCCAGTCACCCCCCGGAAGACACCTCCATCCTCAACCTTCAGGCTGCGCTGCCCCCACCCTCTCTACAGCAGCCAGAACCCAAGCCCACCTTCCCACTGAGTACTGACCCCTTCCAGAAACAAGAGAACAAGCCACATCCCACCCAGGCCTCAGGCTCCGATCTGCTGCCTGTGATGGGAGCTAAATCCCACTTGCTGGAGGCCTGGCAGGCCCGCAGCTGTGTCTTCTGGTCAGCAAAGTCAATCATAAAAATTAGAACTGACCACCAACATTTCAACATTGCCAAATCCAGAGAAACCTGGATTTCCAGCTCTTCAGAAACGTCAAAGATCTGGCCACACAGAATCTGCATTTCCCAGGGCAACACCTGGCAGCAGTGTCCCCACCAGGGTGCGGGCCTCAGGACACAACACAGATGTCCAGCCCCGTAGGGCTCTGGTGTCTCTGCCCTCCCCATGGTGGCACCCTGACCCCAGGCCAGTGCAGACAATGGGTTCAAGCTGGAGGCTGCAGAATCATGGCCAGGCCTTGGGAGCCCCTCTGGGTCCTGAATGTTTCCTCCACAGGTGTCCTCTGCACCCCCAGCTGCTGGTCACGGGGACCCAGGCTGCAGTTTCCAGCCCTCCTCCGCCCTCCCTGGCAGCCTGGCCTTCCCCATTAAGGGGCAGCCAAGTGCCACTGCTCAGCTCCAGCACGAATGGCCCCTCCCTGGCCCCTCCCCACTCCCTCAAGCCGTTGGGGCCTGCCCCAGACATGACTCTACTCACTCGGCCCCCTCTGTACTCACAGGAGCCTGGCAGTGGGGGCGGGGGCCCGAGCGTGGAAGGAGGGCAGGAGGCTGTTTAAATCACCACTGTCCCCCATGCGTAACAACAGAGACGTCTGAAGGCAACTCCAGCCCCTTTGCGAGACAATGGCTTGTGTGGGTGACTGAGATGGCACCGCCCTCCAAGCCCGCACCCCAAGTGTGCCAGGTCTAGCCCGGAGCTCAGCCAGGGTGCCGCAGCCAGGACTCGGCCCCTCCATGCCCCGGCCTTCTGTGAGAACACAAGCATCTGACAGGCCGCGCAGAGGACGCTGGGCTGAATCACCCTCCCTCACCAGTGCCCAGGGCACCTACCCCGGGGATGGGTGTCCCCCAGGCACGAGCTGAGAGGGGGATCTCGACCCCTGCCACACTGGCCCACACAGTAGCCTTGCGGTGGGGGGATCTGGAGGCCAGCACCCTGCATGCCGAGCACAGTACAGACCCCCACTCCAGGCCTCAGATGGGTGGGCAGGAAGGCCAGGAACAGACGTTCCAGGTCTCCCGTTTGGTCAGAGTGCAATGAACCCCGAGCCAAGCCCGGCACAAAAGCCGTTTGTGGGAATAAATCACGTAAGACACAAGCTCGTCTGTTTAAATTACAAACGCTGATGCTGTTATAAAAAATAGTGGCACGGCACTTTTTATTTTCTTTAATCAGAAAAATAAGCCCTGCGCTTCTGGGATGGAGGCCCCAGGTGAGCACCGGAGGAAGGGGCCTGCGTGGGTGGGGAGCGAGGGGGCCCATAGGCCAAAGCAGATGCTGCACCAGAGGCTGGTCAGGACCCGGGAGGGCCTGCGGGTGTGGGGTCCTCATGAGCAAGTGCAGGGAACTGGGGGTCAGCAGCTGCCTGGCCTGGGAGCCAGGGACACCCACCCCCCCTTCCTGACACCCGAGGCCGCCCAGCTGGGCGAGACCAGGCCTGCGGGACCAGGGTCTCCTGTCACTTGGCGCAGGCGTCCAGGTGGTCAACGCTGCTCTCTGGAGGGCCACTGGCTACAGCCTGCCCAGCTCCCCTAAGGTCTGGAGACAGTCAGAGCCCCCCCCAAACACCCCCTCCCTTTTGGGCCAGTGGCGTGCCTCAGACTCCAGAAGACTCGAGTGGGGCTGCCTCGAGACCAAGTCCTGAGGGGGTGGCAACCCCTGACCACAGGTGGGGGCCGTGGAAGGGGCCAGGATGGGCCCAGGGGTAGCCTTGTAGTGTGAAGTGTGCCCGACTGCATGCAGGTCAACAGTCAGACGGGACACTGCGGGGGACTGTGGGGAAGCCAGGAGAAGGTGCTGCCCACCCTATGGGCTCCCCCTCACCTGCAGACCCTGCGGGCAACCCATCAGTGCATGCCCACGGGGGTGGTAGAGGCAGAGTCCTGAGAGGTGGGGGTGGGAGCCTCCGGGTCCCCTGCAGCTCCTGACCCACCAGATAGGCCCGTGTGCCCCCTGCAGCTTGGGGGCCCTGGAGGTGGACACCAGCACCTCCTGACTACCAGGGGGAGGGCCTGAACTGAAACCCACACCTTCACCATTCGCCACTGGGCTATTCTGCAGGAACTGCAGCACCCCACAGATCCTTCCTGCCCAGCACACCACTCACTCACGCCCTCTCTCGCACGCACGTGCACACAGCACGCATGCGCACACAGCACGCACACACCAGGCTCACGCGTTCTGCACAGGTGGCTCGCCTGGGGCAAGCGTGCACGCAGACTCAGAGATGCAAGGACAGTATTGTCAATTCAGAGGCACAGAAAGACGCTGAGGGGCCCCCAGCAAGCTCCCCGCCCTCGGGGGCTGTGTTCCCCTCCCAGGGCACGCACACCACAGGCAGCAACGCGGGTGGGGGCACTGTGACACCAGTGGGGGGAGAGGGAGCATGGCGGGGCAGCACGCAGATGCCGGTTCATCTCTCCTCCTGGTGTGGTGGGCCTCAGCCTGATCACGGCCCTGCAGGGGCTCCCGCCTCCAGCCGAGCCTCAATTTCCAATGACAAACAGCCCAGCCCTGTCTAGAGAAGGCCTCAGGCTAGTCCAGCAAAGCATCTCCGGCCCGAAGGGCAAGGCAGCCTTGGCCCTCAGGGCCCTGCCAGGGTGCAGCTTACACTGGAGTGGGCTGGAAAACCCATATGGGGAGGTGCCTGCAGGCATCAGGCTCCAGGGCTCACAGATGGGGCCTGACGGGCCACCCCGGGGGCACAGGATCGGGTCCACCGTGACCTCAGGGGCCGGCAGGGATGGCCCAGGGCCAGAAGCGAGAGCCGCGGCTGACGGGCTGGCACCAGATCCAACAGGGACCGCCGCGGCTGGCAGAGAAGCCCCAGGAGAGGCCGGCAGGGTGGGCCTGGCTGCCCCAGGAGTGAAGGACGATCGGGAATGGGGAGCAACGGCTGGGGTTTGCAGGGCTTGTTGGGGCCCATGAGCGGCCGCAGGGGCTGGCAGGGCTGCTCCAGGCCCATGAGCGGCCGCTTGGGTGGGCAGGGCTGCTCCGGGCCCATGAGCGGCTGCTTCTGCTGCCTTGGCCGTCCCCGGCCCAAGAGTGAAGGCGTGAGTGGGCCAGGCTGCTCTGGGGCTTCCACTAACCGCTGGGGCTGCCTGGGGCGCAGCAGTGACCGCCGGGGACGGCTGGGCTGGCCCAGCAGGGACCTTCGGGGCTGGCCGTACTGACACGGGGCTAGGAAGGCCCGCCGGGGGCAGCAGCACTGTCCTGGGAGGAAGCTGGCGGGCCGTCGGCGTGGTCGGAGGGTGAGGAGTGGCCGTGGGGGCTGGTATCGCTGGCATTGGGCTAGCAGCGACCACAGGGGCCGGCTGCGCTGTCCTGAGGATGCCCTGCCGGGCTGGCCACAGTGACACGGGTTGGCCCACGGCCGTAGGGGCCGGCAGCGGTGCCACAGGGTCAGCAGGGACCGCAGGCGCCTGCAGCGGTGCCTTGGGGCCAGGAGGGACCGCAGGCGCCGGCAGTACAGGCAGGGGACCAGAAGGGACCGTGGGGCCAGGAGGGACCGCAGGCGCCGGCAGTGGTGACACGGGGTCAGCAGTGACCGCAGGCGCCGGCAGCACTGCCTGGGGCCTGGGAGTGCCCAATGCGGCCGGCAGGGCTGGGCCAGGCGTGACCGCTGGGGCTGGCAGAGCTGATCTGGGGCTGGAAGGAGCCGCTGGGGCCGGCAGGGCTGACCGGGGCCCAGAAGTGACCGCCGGGGCTGGCAGGGCTGTTTCAGGCCCAGAAGTGACCGCTGGGGCCAGCTGCGCTGACCCAGGAGTGGCCGCTGGGAGGGCTGGCAGGGCTGCCCGGGGTCCGGGAGTGCCGACGGGGCTGGGAGGGACCCCTGGGGCTGGCTGGGCTGGCTGGGCTGGAGCTGTTGCTGGCGCTGGGCCGGGCCGTTCTGGTCCCAGTGGCTGGCTGGGAGCGGCCCCCCTTCTGGGGAGCACACCTGCATGGAAGAAAGAGCACGTGTCCACCTGGGCAGGTGTCACCGCCCGCGGAACCCCCGTCCAGCCCGGGCCCAGGAGGCATGCTGTCCTTCTCCAGCAGCCCAATTCCCAAGGGGGCCGAGGGGAGCCGAGGACACCGCGCAGAGCCCCACCCTGGAAGGAAGGAAGGCGCACACCAGTGGACCCCCTGCAGAGGAAGCAGCTGCAGGCTGAGCCGCACCCAGGACAGAGCCCCACGCGCCAGGGAAGCCCCCACCTGCTCTGACAGCCCCTCCTGGGCAGGAGGCCCCTGGGCAGGGCAGGCAGAGCCCTGTTCCCAGCTGGGCCACGCACCTGACCACTGACCACAGTCACGTGCCTGCAGCCACCGCCGGGACCAAGCGTTCCCCTCCCCACGCCGCACACGTGAGCAGATGGCGCTGCGTGTGGACAGGACAGCCCTCGGCAATGCGCCTGGACCCCTCCTTATAGACACGCTGGACACCTGTAGTCGGCGGAGCCTGATGGACACGGCAGGGAAACGGGGCCGGCCTATCAGTTTGGCGCCCCAGCCCGGCACGCGCGCCTTGCTGCCCCAGATAGGCACCTCTCCTGCTGTGGCCCTAGGCACGTCACGACCCCTCCGTGACCCAGCGGGCTCCTGCCTCTGCTCAGCCCAGCCCTGTCCACGTGTCCTGCACCCCAAGCCTGACAACGATGGACGCGCTGCCAGGCAGGCCCGGGGGCCACATGGGGTGGTGTCCAGGTGCTGGCGTGGCCCCAGGGCGGTGAGCACTGACCCGACGCAGAGCTCCCGGTCGGGGAGGGACCTGCTCACCTGCTTGGAGGGTTGCAGTGGGACCTTCCTCGCCCCATCGCAGGCGGGCTCGAGGTCCTGCCCGGGGCTGCCTGCCTCCAGGGGCCGCCTGATCTCACTCGGCTCCGCAGGGGGGCAGGTTTCCGACTCCCGGGGCTTCTTGATGAGGCGACGCTCCCACTTCTCCTTCCGCTCATGTGGCTTCAGGGCCATATCCTTCTGCAGGGAGACAGGGAAACGCCAGTTAATTGGCGGGACCCCAGGGCCTTGGGCCCAGGACAGCACCTGGGACAGCACCCACCTCAGCAGCTCTCAGGGGAAGGAGCCTCCAGACTTGGGAAGGGCATCTCTGAGGGGAAGGAAGACGGCAGGTGAGATGCCGAAGTGGGACCGGGGTGGGAGTTTCCCAGGGCTCAGCCAGCAAAGGGGCCCGACGAAGCTTAGCCCAGCAGGGAATCTCCAGTAAGTTTCACAGGAGGCCAGCCCAGGGCTGCCCAGGACTGCCCCCTCTGAGCCCTGCTGAGACCAGGGCTGTCTTTCAACACTGAGCGAGTGCCCTGCAGTGGGGGCCAGGGACCACAGGAGCCTCTCCAGGGGACACCCAGGCCCCACAAGAAGTGCTCCTCCAGGCGACAGCCCACGGGAAGTGCTTCCCCAGGTGACACTGTATTCCAGAGGGCCTGAGGGGGTCTGGCCAGTGCTCCCAGATGGGTCTGTGGATTTGGGACAGAGATGCTTCCCAGGGCTCACCGTTGGGCTATCAGATCCTGGGGACACCCCCAGGTCCCCTGTAAACCTGCTGGCCTCCCCTGGTCCCTCTCGTCCCATGTCAACTCCTTCAGAGCACCAACTAGCCTGTGGACAGCCCCAGGACACTCCAGCTCCCGCCCTGCCGGTGGACATCGGGCAGCCCTAGGTTTTGGGGTCCCCACCCCCACACTCTTACTAGTGGTTTACACTTACACTTACTAGTGGTTTACACTTACTAGTAAACCACTAGTAAGCACCTTCTGTATGCTGGCTCGGCTCCTAGCACTAGGGCTGGTGCAGACATACACGGTGCATCAAGTCTAGGATACAGAGGAGCCAGCTGGCCAGCGACAAGCATCCACGAAAGGATAGAATCCTCTCGGGGAGAGCACGGCTGTGAGAAAAACAGCAGCAGTGAAGCCCAGGACAGGACCCACGTCAGAGCTGCTGCCAAGGACCCTGGGAAGTCACTGGGGAGGACCCGCCCCCAAGGAGGGCCACAGTGTCCCTGGGAAGGACCCACCCCCACGGAGGGCCACGGCGTCCCTGGGGAGGAGGACCCGCCCCCACATAGAGCCACGGCGTCCCTGGGGAGAAGGACCTTGGCTGTCCCTCCAGTAAGGACAGATGACAGGGACACAGCCATGGTGTTGCCGGCCACGCCCTCCCCGGCTGGGAGCCCTCCCCATGACACAAGCACCACCCCCACCAGTCTGAGCTGGAGGCCCTGAGAGGCCCAGCAGCATTTCCAGGCCCCCTGCCCATGAGGGCTGATCCTGCCACTCCAACTCCGCTGTTTCCGGCTCCAGGAAGCCTCCTTGTCTCCCCAAGACCCAGCTCCTGCCATGTGCTCTCTGCACAGCCACCACTCAAGGCCCAGAGCCCTGCTGTGAGCGGCCTGTTCAAGCCCGACAGCCCGTGGTCTCGAGAGTTCCTGCTCATCCACCCAGGATCCGTCAGGGCTGCCCGTCCCAGGCAGCTGTGGATCCAATCCCAGTCCCACTGAGCTCTGAGGGTCTAAGCCTGGACAAATTAAAGGCTGCAGCCAAGAGAACGGCTGTTCACAGCGCTGGATCAAAAGTAGGAACAAATCAAGGTGTTACCTTTCACAGTAACTATGAAACCTGCAAGGGCAGCCTGCCATGCAGGGCACCGCTGAGCTAGGATTTGTCTTTCTAATGGGCAAAGAGTCAGAGAAGACAGGCAAAGGGCAGATATGAGAAGGCACAACCGAGTGGTGCCCTCAGGGCACAGATGCTCCCCCAGGCCCGCTCCACACCTCTCTCCATCGCCAGTGTTCACAGCTGGCCAGAAGGATGCATGTGTCAAGGGCAAATTGTTTACATTTACCACATTTTCTGTAAACCTGCTTTAGTGTTACTTTGCTTTCAAAAAAATATAAAGATTCCTGCCGGCCCCTCCTCCCGTCCACAGACCCATACTCCAGCTCCCTCCCGGCCCCGGCCCCACCCAGCACAAGGCAGTGAGTTTCCTGTCCCGTTTGACCCGTACCAGAACGTCCATCTGTCCTGCCCCCTGCTTAGCCCCAGGCAGGGCTCACAAGCGCTGCTGAGTGAACATTCTAGAGAACAGACAGCACAGGAGTGGGTGCCCACACCGGGCAGGAGAGGCCTCCGACGTCTCCGGCTCCAGGCGCAGCCCCTGTGCCCACAAACCCCCAGCCAGCGCTGCAGCCACGCTCACTGCAGAGAACGGAGGCCATTCCCAGGAAGCTCTGGGAGGGCTGTCCCAGGACTCTACTCCTGAGGTGCGAGCCAGCGCTCTGCCTGCTGCCCTGAGACAGTGGGAAAGGTACCCAGGCCTGGGATAGCCATGCGGCTGGCCCCTCTCCTGGCCACTCCGGGGCTTTCCAGGGTGAGGCCGGCCCTGTGGGCTGCGCCTGGCAGGTTTCAGAGGCCCCACAGCAATGCCACAGCACTGCCCTGCCCTGCCCAGCTGCTGAGAGAGGCATGACCAAGGAAGCCCAGGCAGGGGCCCTTGCCAGCCCCACCGCTGCACCTGACACTCCACTCTGCCCAGTGGCTCAGTCACTCCACATACACCTGAGGGGTTGGTGGTACAGCTCAGAGACCGTACAGCGTCCCGTCCAAGGCCACCATGACAGGCAGCAGCGTGGCCACCCCCGCTCCTGTGAGGACCGGAGTCCCCCTTGGGGCACACCACGGGTGGGGGTGGGGCCGGGACAGGAGTCCAGGCCAGATGGGGGGCAGTCCCCAGGGACTGAGGGACAGTGCGTGCCCTGGGCAGCCCCAGGGTCCTCATTTGTAAACTGGGCAACGGCCCCACCCCCATGGGTGGCGCCAACCACCACACCAAGGTGCCTGGGCTCCACGGAAGAAAGGCACCGGGAAGTGACATGAGCTCTGGGTAGGGACCCTGCACGGAGCCAGGGAGACCAGCAGCAGCCACGCGCTCACCCACTTCGTCGTGTTCTCCGCAGTGAGGCTGTGCCAGGCACTCTGCTAAGTGGTGGGTCAGGCCCTGCTTATCTTCTTGTTTGTTTGTTTTTGAGTCGGAGACTCACTGTGTTGCTCAGGCTGGAGTGCAGTGGCACGATCTTGGCTCACTGCAACCTCTGCCTCCCAGGTTCAAGCAACTCTCCTGCCTCAGCCTCCTGAGTAGCTGGGATTACAGGTCACCATGTGTAGCTAATTTTTTTGTGTTTTTAGTAGAGACGGGATTTCACCACGTGGCCAGGCTGCTGTCGATCTTCTGACCTCAGGTGATCCGCCCACCTCAGCCTCCCAGAGTGCTGGGATGACAGGTATGAGCCACCACCGCACTGGGCCTGGGCCCTGATTATCTAATCCACACACACAGGACCCCACGTGCTGGCCGCAGTGACCACCCCAGCGTGGAATGAAGACACAGACAAGAAAGGCCTGGAAAGGCTTCAGGAGCTGTGTCCCCAGCACCACCCACCACCCAGCCCAGCTCTGGGGTGCCAGCCGGGCCGCCTCAGGCCACTGTCCCAGCTGCAGGAACCCCTGCTAGGCTGAGGCAGTGGAGGCCCTGAACCCCCCCACAGGTCTGCAGTGCACACCGGGGTCAGCACACGTGGCACCACACAGGGGCCCTCCAGGAAAGCGCGGTGGGGGCCCTCCCTGCGCAAGGCCACTGCCCTGCAGTGGCTTCCAGTACCCCCAGTAGTGGCTAGGGCCCCAGACCTCCCTGCTCCCCTCCCGGGAGGACCACCAGGGCTGGGCGCAGGCTTCTGTGACACTGCTAGACAGATTCTCCTGTAGCAATTCTATGCGACTGCTTTTGGCTCTCTGAACGTCATTACTACACAGCACCATCAACATTCCTAACTACACTACAATGACGCAAACAGAGATAAAATAACTCTACCCCAGCACACACAGAGCGCTGCTGCCCCCTCTTGGGGACGGGGCTGCCTGTTCCCGCCCAGGCTTGGCCTACCCCCTGCAGCCAGGTGGCCACGCCCTGCTCCTGAAACCACAGCAGGGGCCTCTCCCCTCCTTGTCACCAGGCAGGAGGCTCTGGAGAACCGCCTACCCAAGACCTCACCTCCCTGGCAGGCCCCTCTGCTTCCCACCCAGAGTGATGACCACGTTCCCCCAGGCAAAGCCAGGCCTGGAACCCCCAGGGATCTTCTCGGATGGGTGGGAAGCTGCTCTCCACTGGGGGCAGGAGGCTGAGGAAGGATGCAGCTGCTTGGCTCCCAGAACCTTGTTGGCTCACACCTTCGTCAGGTCTGTCTCTGTCATTCCAAGAGCTCAGGCCCAAAGCCCAGAGCCTCTGCCTCTCAACTGTGTTCAGTCTGGGTGCAAACCCCACAGCTCTCTCTGCAGAGCACCTGAGCGTCCGCTCAGCGCTCAGGTGGCACGGCTGCCTCCCATACCCAGGTCCTGTGGTGGCCTGTGCCCCGCCATCCCCTCTGCCTTGGGGTCAAAAGCTGAACAGAAGCTGACACAGGAGACCCTACAGGGAGCCCCACTCACAGCCCCATGTGGGGACTGGGTCTATCACCCCTCCAGCTGCAAAGGTGGGAATGGGACCCTTTCCCACCATGACCTCTCTCTCCCTTGGCTGACACCCACCCAGTGGGCGACAGCCCCCACGTCTCCCCCCTGCCCAGGGTGTCCCAATGTCACCTTGGCCGGTTTTTTCCCATGGGGACCCCACATCGAGCACCCACGGGGACTGCCCGGCAAGCCTCACTGACACCTCAGTTGTTCCAGAGGCCTCCAGGTTGTGCCCAGCTGCTCCCATGGCCTCCACGATGTGGTTCTGCGGGCTTGTGGCTCTCGCCTAGCAACGGACCAGCAGCTGGGAGCTGGGCTGCCCCTGCAGGACCGCCACAAGCATGGTGGCTACTGCCTCTCAGGGACGGCTGAGATTCCCGAACACCCAGTGAGGGCACGTGGTTGCACTCTAGGGGCAGGGAGGCAGGGTCAGGGCTCCCGGGGGGGGGGGGGGGGGGGGGCGGGGCACTGTGAGGCCCAGCTTGGCCGTTACTGCTGCACCCCACTCCTTGGGAGCTGTGGAGGCTGTGGCCTGGCCCTGTGTGGGCCGGGAAGAGCTACCTGGAGACAAGTCGGAGACCCAGGCCATTGGTGACGGTGCCAGGGAGAACAGCAGTGCTGCCTGAGATGGAGTGGTGCCAGGACAGGTGTGAATGCAGGGTGCATGGCAAGTGGACACGAGGGGGTGGGGACAGAAGCGGGAGAGGATAGGAGGGGTCCTCTGGTCCAGGGCCAGAAGCCTCAGAGACCAGTGTGGGCTGACAAAGCCCAGCCCCGGTGGTTGGTGCACTAGGTGCCCTCGCTGCTGTTGTGAGTTCACAGGGCCAGAGTGGGCTACGGAAATGAAGCCTGAGCCTGCCTTCCGCTCGGGGCCCAAGGCTTTGGACAGGAGTAAGAAGGGCTGCCATGAGCAAATGCACAGCCCATTCCGTGCATGGGGATAGTGGGCGTGAGGCCTGAAGCAGGGAAGTGGGGATGGTGTGAGGGGCAGGCTGGTGTGAGGACCACAGTGGAGCCACTGTTTGGCCCTGGTTTTATCCCAGGGTTCCAGTCCAGCCACGCCTGGAGAATCGTCTGATAGGGGCTGAGCCTGGAGAGTGAACGAGGTTGCCCAGTTACCCTCTGACCAGCCCAACCAGCAGGCCACTGTCACGCGCCACGCCTGGAGGTCAGTCCCGCTGTGAACTCGGAGCCTCACTGATGCGTTCCTCCCTCCAGCTCCAATTTACTGGAAGGCCACGGATCACACCTGGCTGTGGCCTGCAGCCTCGCCCTTCAAACCAAAGGCCTTCTGCAGGATTCCTCTGGGTGGCCATGAGGGCCAGGCATGGAGAGCCGGGTATGGAGGGCTGAGGCAGCACCAGGGAGATGGCCCAGGGTGGCAGTTTGCCAGGAGGGAGGTGACGAAGGGCTGGAGCCTGCCCCGGCCACCAGTGGGGCCTGCCAAGGATTCTAGAAAGGCCCCCTGGAGGGACAGCCCACACCAATGCTGGCAGCAGGGGAAAGCAGGCAGCTGACCCCTCTGTCCCTAAGAACCTGGGGGGCTGCCGCAGGTTGGGGCATGAGGACACATCAGGATGGTGGTCAACACACTGAGAGGGACGCGTCACTCAGACCTGGGAGGTCAACACTTCAAAACGAACATACATCCCGTCCGTGCACTCTGTGTACACACGGACTTCCTCACAATGAAAAGAATAAAAAGAAAGGGAGATCTTTTGGATTTAGATTTAGATGAAGAGAACAGAAAGGAGCCAGGAGATGGAGACACTGGGCAGGTGAGGCTGTCCCCAAAGAGGGGATGCAGGGCAGGACCCTGTAAGCTGACGTCTGGGCAGCCAGCCGAAGGAAGGGGAGGAGCCACCGGCCTGGGTGTCCTGCTCCAGGGCCGTCCTGCATGATGGGCCCTGCTGTGTGGCCACCACTGCTGGGATGACGAGGAGTCGACTGCTGGGGCCCCAACCTCTCCAGAGACCCCTGTCCCGGCCCCTGCACAGGAATGGGCCGTGCATTTGCTCACAGCAGCCTCTCTCACTCCTGTTCAAGGCCTTGGCCCCAAGCGGAAGGCAGGCTCAGGCTTCATTTCTGTGGCTCACTCTGGCCCCTGTGAACTCACGACAGCAGCAAGGGCACCTGGTGCACCAACCACCGGGGCTGGGCTTTGTCAGCCCACACTGGTCTCTGAGGCTCCTGGCCCTGGGAGCCCCTTCCCCAGCCACTCACCCCTGCTGGCAGCTGCCACAGGCGATCCCACGCAGCAGCCTGGGACACACAGAGCCTCTTCCTCAGCCACGGGGGGGCGGCCCGGGCCCACGCCAGCCAGGTGTCGCTAAAGCCACAGGCCTGGGGTACGAGGACCACAGGGGCAGCCGCCGCTCGGCCCCACCTTTATCCCGGGATTCCAGTCCAGCTGCGCCCACAGAACTGACGATCCCCAGGGCTGGGGGCTGGTAGGGGCTGAGCCCCAAGAATGAACAGGACTGAGAGGCCAACCCACTTCTGACCTCAGGGTCTCGGGGAGGAGAGTCACAGGGGAACCAATGTAGCCCCCACCCAGTCCAGTCCACGTCAGGGGCCTGGTCCACATCACGGTCCCCCTCCCTGGGCAGTCGCTGCAGGCCCCTTGGGCTCCTTCCCCGACCGGCTCCCAGCCACACGGTCCCTGGGGAGAGGCACGCAGCCATGCCGGCCATAGGACAGGGTGTAGCAAGCAGGTAAGTGGGGCATGGGATTAGGGTCTGCCCGAGGACAGCCAGAGGCCTGCTGTGGTACGAGCAGCAGCAACTGGGGCAGGCGCCAAGGGCTGTGGGGGATGCCACAGCAGGACAGGTTAGTGAGGGTGGGGTTGTGGCAGGGCCTGGGCTCCCTGTGAAGGCACAAACAGGCTCTTCCAGGCTGGACAGAGTCTGCAGGGCCTGGACTCCCTGTAAGAGTGTCAACAGGCTGTCCCGGGCTGGACAGAGTCTGCAGGGCTCTGGGCTCCCAGGCAGGGAAGCAGTTAGACGACGTCTGATTTAGAAAACTGTAGACTGGGTGGGTGGAGGGACCAGGACAGGGGACAGCCACAGGGCCAGGACTCCCTGGAGGCCAGTCTGGACACACAGCAGGACCAGCTGGCCCTACGGGGGACAGAGGACAGGGAGCAAAGAGGCCGGCCCCATGGGCCCAGGCCAGAGAGGGGGAGCCCCAGCCTCCAGCCCATGCCTGAGTTCTGATCCTGCTCAGCCACTCGCCAGCAGTGTAGATGCAGGAAGTGACTGCATGGCTGTGCCTCAGGTTCCTCATCTGTAGCATGGGGACAGCACAGCACCCGCCATGGGGGCTGCCAAGGGGAGTGGGCGTGACGCACACGAAGTCCTGGAGCTGTGCCTGGGCCTGGAGCCGGGGCACTGCTGCCCTTTCCATCACTGTCACCACCGCTCAGTAGCAAGGCTTGGTGGTGGGGCCGCGCGTAAGCCTGGGACACACTCAGTTATTCTGCTACCTACAGCCGCCCAGCCAGGACCAAGTTCTCAACAGAGGGAAGGTGGTGGCCACAGACTGGGCAGGCGCCCCTCTGGCCTCAGTGGGGCAGGGTCACAGCGTGCGGCTCCCAGCCCCAGACACTTGATGGCTCCTGCAGAGTCCAAAGGGCAGTGCCTGTGCTTCCTGAGCCAGACACCACGGATTCTGGCCAGAGGGTCCTGGGTGCACACACATGGTACACACGTGGGCTGGGAAGACGGGCATGGAGACTTCAACGCCTGTCTGGGCTGCAGAGGGACCAGCAGCCCACCCAGCCTGCTCTCTGACGCCAGCACAGCTCTGGGGAACCCCATCCACCCCACAGGCCAGCTTTCTACACAAACCAGATCAGCACAGCTCTGCTACGCCAAGAGAGTTGGGGCTCGGTGGCTGTTCTGCCCCTCACACTCCTCAGAGGAGGGCGCCTGTCGTCCTCTACAGGTACGTGGAACCAAGTGCCCCATTTGCCCTGATCTCACGGAGTTTAGGTACTGCGCAGTGCCCCACCCCCAGCCCTGCAGTCCCCCAGCCACAGCCCCCAGCCGTCTCCAGACAGCCTGCCATAGGCACCCCAAACCAGTACCACCTGCCACACGTGCCCTTCCTGACGGGATCTCAGGAACCGCCATGCCACAGTGCTGCCCCTCACAGCTGCACTCCTCCCTCGGTGCTGCCCCTCACACCTGCACTCCTCCCTCGGTGCTGCCCCTCACACCTGCACTCCTCCCCAGAAGCCCTCACGGTCTCCTCTGTGACTCCTAGCCTCCAACGACAGCCTCTTTACTGCCATCCCAATACTCAGTGGCAACGGGGCCTGTGGGTGTATCTTGGGGGCTGGCCCAGGGCCTGGCACACAGCCAGGGCTCAATAAATGCTTGTAGAGTCCGTCAGGGAAAGCAAAACAGCTCAGAATTCTTCCCTGCTGGCCAGCAGCTCACCTGGCCTTTCCCAGAGGTCCAGCACCACTGCTGCCCAGCACCACCCTGCCGGGCTGGCCCTGGAGGTTCCACTGTGCAGCAGCAAGACCTGGGCAGAGGTCTGGAATGGGCGGGGCAGCTGCCGAGGCCAGATGAGGCCCACCAGTCCCAGGGACCAGTTTGGCCACCCAGGCTCCTGGAGGCCTTACAGAGCACAGAGCACTGTCCCAGGGGACAACAGAGGTGGCAGGTACCCTTGGTCACATACACAGGCAGAAGGGGCCCAGCCTGCCGTGGTGAGGGTGGAGGAAGCCTGCTGAGTGGACGGGAGCATGAGCAGGTGGCCACAGGACCTGGCTGGGGTTGTCGGCCTCTCTGCCCAGCCCACAGTGGGGTGAGTACCATGGCCAAGCCTCAGTTTCCATCCATCACACAGGGTAGCCGCAGCTGCACCTCCAGCTGTCCTGGCCCACAGGGACACCAACACCTGATGGTTCTTCAGCTTCCAGCCTCCCTCCCCCAGAACAGGTCGGTGTCCATCCAAGCGCAGTCCCACCCAGCTCTGCAAGGCCCACCCAGGGAGGGGCACAGCCAAGTCCCACCCAGGGCCACCCTGCTGACCAGGATGGGGGGCCCTGTGCAGTAGCGCCTCGAGGGGCCCCAGCACTTCCCACAGCTCCCACGGGATCTGGACGTTCCAGGCTGTACAGCAGGAGACCCCAGACTTCCACGACCCACATCCCCACATGGGGTTGGTAGGGGCAGACCAGGACGTGTGTGGGGATGGTCCATCCTCTTCATTTCCCTGGAGGGTCTGGAGAAGGACAAGAGTGGAGGGCTAGGGGCCGGGAGGGATGGGCAGCCACAGATCCACTCTGCTGCAGTCCTGGACAGCCTGTAGCTCAGCCTCCAGCTGGGACCTCCAGAGATTGGCCAGAAGGTGTCTGACAGGCAGGTGGCCGCTGTGGAGCCTCTGCGAGGGTGGCTGGGGGCCTGTGGGTCCTGCAGGCCTCCCCACTGGAACACTCTGACTGCTCTCACATCCTGACACAGCCCCCTGCCCCGTGCCCCCCCGCACAGGCCTCACCGTGAGCGCGGGGCCCGGAGAGGGACCCACACCCATACAGGGGGCACGCAGCTGTGGGGCTTGACAGATCTGGACGGCCAGCTCTCCCCACCGGCCACCTCCCCAGGTTCCCAAAGAAACAGCAGGCACCCTCCCCAGAGGCCCTGTGGGCCAGCTCTCCCAGGGAGTGCAGGCCAGGCTCAGCGATGGGCCTCCCAGCTGCTGCCACACGACCACTCTAGATGCCACATGCTCTTGGGGTGGGGCCGGGGAGGACATCAGGCCCGAGGGGTTTCTCGGGGAGGCACATGCAGGGCACAAACACACACATCGCACGCCACAAGCCCTGGCCCTCCCTCAGAGACCTGGGGGCTGCTTACATGCTGACCCTTGTTTAGGGACAAATGGCTTTGTCATGGGCCACGTAGGGGCAGTCAGGGCTTGACCCTGGGCCACTGAGAAGGGTTAGATCCCCAGCCCGGGACTGCCTCAGCAGGGGTGAGGTGGCGCCCCAGAGGTCCCGAGGCCCAGAGCCTGGATTCTAGCCTGGGGCCACTCACTGAGCTCATCTTGACAGGGGCAGGAGGCTGGCGCACTGAAGGGTGGTCACATCTGTGGGCTCCTGAAATATGCAGGAGCTGAGGCCAGAGGGGGTCCTGGTGCCATCTGGGTAGGGGAGTATGGAGGGGGAGCCCGGAGGGAGAGGACAGCCTGGGACACAGGGGTCACTCAGACTCCTAGAGGCTCAGGTGGGCTGGGCTCCTCCTGCAGGACTCAGGGGGCTCCTGGGGACTCAGGTGGGCTGGGCTCCTCCTGTGGCTGCCTCTGACTCAGAGCAGCCAGGCTGGGTCCGCCCCGGGACCCTGGCCCAGCTCTGTGGTCCTCCTACTTAGAAGGCCCTCCTGACCTGGCCAGGGCACCCCGGGCTCCTCTCCCCCAGCCTCCACTTCTAATGAGGTGATCCCGTGGCCCCTCCCTCGTTACCCGTGTCCCCACCCCAAACCATGCTGACTTAGGGCCTCTAACTGGTCACCATTAAATGGGCTGGAGTACTGGGACCCAAATGTTCTGTCCAGGTGCTGAGAAAGCGGTTAATTCTTATGCCATTTTGTCGTTACAGAAAAAGATGAAAAGTTCCCAACCAAAATGCAGAACCAGCGGAAGTAACTCTACTAGAAACAGGGCGGCAAAACTCCGAACCATCGGCAAAGCAACCCAAAATGAGACTCCACCAACACAGGAGATGCCAGGGCCACGTCCGGAGTTCAAGGACAGACCGAGAGCAGCAGCATGGGTGCCGTGGGGCCTGGGAAGAAAGCGCAGGGAGGCGGCATAAGCTGGGTGAGCAGGGCCACCCCTACCTGATGCTGGACCAGAGACGCATCCCGCAAAACACAGTGCGCCCATCAGAATGCCGGGAAACAGGGAAGGAGGGAGGGACACAGATACCCGCAAACAGCAACACCAATCCTCACGCTCCTGACACACAAACGCAGTAAGGCGCGAAGAGTCCCGCAACACAGATGCAGGGAAGCAGCAACGTCACAGCCATGTGCAGATGCCAGCAGGGCCTATGGGAACCCCCCAAGAGTCCCCTAGAAACTGTCTGTGCTGACGAGAGAATCCAACAAAGTGCCCAGGTAGAGATGCCAGGTGGGAAGAAGTTTTCTTAGACAAACAGCAACAACCAGCCAGAAAACACAGCGAAACGAGGCTTCCAGAGTGACAAAAACACAAGCCCGGGTAAATACCCAACACGGGCCCCTCGGCAGGGAACAGGCCCTCACGACCATCAGGAGCCTTACAACTGCCACCCACAGACAGCAGGGCCAGTTCTGGGCACTTCTCTTTCTCTAGAGAAGCAATCCCACAAAGGCAGGAGATGGGGGACATCTGGGGACAGATCTCCCGTCAGGACAGCTGGGGCAGCTGGGGCAGCTGGGGCAGCTGGGACATGAGAGTCTAGTCCGGGAAAGAGGGGGTGGGGCCAGCCCGGGTCTGGTGTGGGTCTGGCTCCCTGCTGGAGGACTGTGCAGTGAGTCACAGGGACCCCTGGGAGACCCCGACTGCAAAGGTGCGCAGCACGTGCGGACGCACAGGCACGCGGCGTAGCCACAGCAAGGACAGGAAGGCCTTGGAAACCTAAGCCAAGAAGTGACAGGGCCAAGCAGCCAGGCGGGAGGGGATCCAGGCGGGAGGGGATGGGGAAGAGGGCCGGGGACCATCGTACTGTAACAGCTCTGACCCCGAGGCCAGCAAACCACCAGGCAGGGCCCGCGAGGGGCAGAGCCACAGGCAGAGGACGCAGAACCCTTCTCAGAGCCAAAGCGGCCAGGTGCAGGCCCTGCTCCAGCCATGGCAGGGCCTGGGGAGCTGCTGGCCCCCAGACAGGGCCTGGACAGGTGGCGGGCACCCACGTGGACCGAGGGGCCAGCGACTGTTTTCATGGCCCCTGCATCCACCTCCCCTGAGGGAGCAGCCCCTGCCCACGGCTGAGAGACTCTCTGGGAGGAACAGGAATCCACACAGCTTCCAGGCAGCCCCTCACTGTCACAGGGCGGGCCCTGGCTCAGCTCCACACCCCTGCCCCATGGCTGTGGGTAAAGCACTTCCTCTCGCTGGGCCTCAGTTTCCCCACCTGGAGACCAGGAAGCAGCCACAAGGAGTTCCCTGGGCCGAAGCCTGCCCTCTCCCTGGCTCTCCTCACTGAGCCCAAATGTCTGCGGTCTCAGCCCCACCCCCATCTGTCTGACAGTTGAGCCAGGCGTGGACTCACAGCGCCCCCGGCACAAACTCAGCCCCCACTGGCACCACCAACAGTGTGGTCTCAGCGGTGCCCGGAGGTCCAAGTGACACTGTCAGGCCCCACATGCAGTGCTCGGCGGGCCGGGCCCAGCCCCGACATGGCCAGGTCATACTTCCGGCCCCAAGCAGCCAAGAGCCAGCCCAGATTCTATGCCTGGGCCTCTGCTCCTGGAATCCTGGCCACTCTGTGAAGCCCACCAGGCCCACTAGGGGTTCACAGACAGACCACCTGGCTCAGCCTCCAGGATGTAGGGCAGGGCAGGAAGGTGCCTGGGCCAGTCCCTCACACTCTCACATTCCCCACCACGGGCTATGTCCAAAAACCTGTACCCTCCCCTTGGCCAAGGCCCACTGGCTCCAGGCTCACACCCTAAACCCACCAGCGTTCTGGGCCATTTTCAGCAGGGGTCACAGCTCGCCCATGGACAGCCCTGGGAGGCCGGGGGCCGCACACAATCAGTAGCCTGGGGTTTCTCGAGCACAAGTTTCCCGCCTGTCTGTGCATGGTTCAGCAGCAGCAGGTTCAGCAGCGTTTTGGGTGATGTCCTGTGGTTTATGCTGAGCAGAGAATGTGGAAGCACAGGCGTTAGAGGAGGCCGCTGGCCACCAAGCTGGGATGCTGGGTGCTTTCCTTCCACCTTTATTCCCGGGACACACGTGGACCTTCTGAGTGGCCGTGTGCCAGTCAGGGAACAGCTCAAGCTTCAGCACACACCTTCTTACGGAGCTTGATGTGTGAACCAGGTGAAAGTCACCAAGTGAAAGTGATTTGTTGTTTGAAAAATACAAATCAACAAAAACTTACAGACACCAAACCAGAATGGTGGTGTCCGCCTGAAGCTGGTGGCCAATGTACTCCCGGGCACTGTGCCACCTCCCTGTGGCCCAGGCCCAGCCCAGAGCACTGTGGCCAGCATCGCTGGGGTTGTGTGGCCAGCATGCGGGAATGGGCGGTGCAGCCCACTGGGCTAAGCGGGCCTGGCCTATCTCCCGGGAGATATAGGGACCGGCACAACCTGTTCTGTGGCCTGAGGCCAGATAAGGATGGCCTTTGCCATCTGGGAAGAGGCGGTCTGACGTAGCCCTGGATACACCTCTCAGACCCCAGCCTTCTTGGGAGGACCCCAGGCAGAGAACAGCAGCACTGACCGGGCACATACGGTCACAGCACTGCTTCAAGGGCAGGGGGCTTCCTGTGTCCTCTGGTCAGTACAACCAGGGGACAGAGCCGTCACAGGATACAAAAGGGACAGCAAGAGCCATATTCCCAAGCACCCAGAGTCCCCGGTCAGAGCAAGAGCAACGGAGAGGCCAGCAGGGCTTCCTCAGGCCTCCTGTCCCCACAAACCACTGCCCCTGGTTTGAGAGTAGAAAATCAAGACGGCTGGCTCAGGTCAGCCATACCGCCCCACCCACCCCAGCACACCCAGTCCAGCACGCCCCTCTGCAGGTCCTCAGCCCTGCCACAGGGCTCCCGTCTCCATCCTCCGTTAATCATTAATGCTGTCTCCAGGGCTGCAGGCACACCCTGAGCCAGGCCAGACCCTGGCCCTCCTCAGCCCACAACCACCACCGCCAACATTTAGGGAGCGCCTGCTGTGTTCACAGCACATACAGACACAGGGACAGGACAAGGGGGGACTCCTCCTCCGCTACAGGAGCACATATAAACGTGCAGGTGGTGGGGGCCTGCCCCGGGCACAGAATGGCCTGTGTGTCCCACCCAGGGTACAGAAAGGGGGCAGGGGCTTCCCCAGGGCACAGAATGGGTGTGGGGGGCCTGCCTCGGGCACAGAATGGCCTGTGTGTCCCACCCAGGGTACAGAAAGGGGGCGGGGGCTTGCCCAGGGCACAGAACGGGTGTGGGGGCCTGCCTCGGGCACAGAACGACCTATGTGTCCCATCCAGGGCACAGAAAAGGGGCAGGGACCTGCATGGGGCACAAAAGAGGTACAGAGACCTGCCCCAGGCACAGGGCGAGGGGGCCCTGTTGAGACAGGCAGGGAGGGTGGTCTGCCTGGGGGAAGAAGGGGCTGTGAGTGGGGGGCCTGCCCCAGGGGCCGGGGCTGGGAGTTGGTCCCAGCACATGTGGGGTCTGGGGGGAGGTAACAGGACTCCCGCAGGCAGGCTACACCTTCCCGACAAGTCTACACTTGTGTTTGGTTGTTTACATCACTGCAGTGTCCCGCGGGCACGAGCCAGCCTCTGGGGTTACAAGGGCTTCCTCCGACTCCTGAGTGTCCCATCCTCCAGCATCCCAGAGTAGGAAGAGCCCCCGAGACGTGGGTGGGGACAGAGAGACTGTGAGAGAAGGAGGCAGAGCCGAGGGCAGGCTGCTCCTCCAGGAGTAAACGAGTTGATGCCTGTGAAGGGCAGCTCAGGTGGAGAGAATACTTACTTAATCAGTCATTACTATTTATATGATTATGATTTATCTGAACTTTGGGGAAAAACCCCTACACTTTGACAAAAAATGTGGTCAACCAAGAGACACGTGTGGGACGATCATGAAGTTATGACTTGTGCAGAAGCCCCGTACTTTCCCAGGCAGGCTCCGAAGGGCAGAGGAAGGGGCATGAAACCACCCCGGGGTGCCGTGGCTGTGTTAATGCCACGCAGAAGCAGACTTGTCTCACTATGACCTGGGGGACCGCTGGTCTAAGTTGAAGTCACCAAAACCCACTGAACCCACTGGCTGCAGGTGGCGGCACGTGACCCTGCTGGAGCAGGTGGACAGCCAGTCAGAGCCACTGCGGGCAAAGCACATGGGCCTGGGATTGGCCCTGGGTCTCCCGGGCACTTTCTACACGCGGAGCTCTTCCCAGCACCAGACCCCATAGGAGACACAGAGGACAGTGTCTGCTCTCCTTCAGTTTACAAGTTCTTGCGGGAGACAAACATGGAGAGCAAAGACATCCTAAAACAGCTTCGCAGCGCGCAGATGACAGGAAGAAGGTGGGCAACATTGACGGGGGTGGGGGGCACCACTTCAGAGGAGTCCGAGGTGACATTTTTGCAGAGACACAAAGGCACCAAACATCAAGCAGGCAGAGAACAGCAGAGTACAAGGGCTGACCCGCTTGGAGCAGCAAGGAGGTGCGGGCGGGCAGTGACGGCTCTGGAAGGTGGGCATCGTCGCGGTCTCAGCTGCAGTGCAGGAGCCGAGCGCAGTACGTGCCCAGTACACATGCAGTCCATGTCATCATCACCACTGAGAGAGCAGAAGACAGCCCCAGGGCCATCCCGTCCCAGCACAGAGCATGGCGTGTGCCAGCCCTGGAGTCACCCAGTGTGCACGACAGAGGATGGCCAGGCTGTGTGATGGGCCTAGCACCACCCCTGCGTCCTGGGCCCACAGGAGCCCCAGCTCTGCCCGTGCACTCGGGACACGAAGCCCCAGCTCTGCCCATGCACTCGGGACACGAAGCCCCAGCTCCGCCCATGCACTCGGGACACGAAGCCCCAGCTCTGCCCGTGCACTCGGGACATGAAGCGGCACCTGTTCTGGGGCCACTTCCCTGGACACCAGCCCTGACCCAAGGCTCTCTAGTTTGGAGAGTTTGGATGAGAACTTGAAGAGGACTTGCTGCCTCAGGGGCCTGCAGTAGCCATCTCCCCTTTTCCCAAAGCTCAGCTTCCGAGACAGGGGGATCTCAGGCCATGGGCTCCCAAGCCCCTGGAAAAGTGAGAGGGGTTGGAAATAGGGTGATTCTGGGAGTCAAAGTCCAGCAGATGAGGGTCTCCCAAAGTAAGTGCCACAAGAGACACACCTCGCTGAGGGGGTCTCTGCCCTGGTGGAGGACACCTGGCTAGCATTCCTGCCCAGGCCCGTCCTGGGGAGACAGTGCCCACCCCAACTCTGGGACAGCATTTAATTTCCTTCGCTGCTCAGCTGGGTTCACGCAAGAGGGGCAGTATTTGCTCAGTAAATATTGTCCATCA
The DNA here is from genome assembly GCF_003255815.1 of Theropithecus gelada. NCBI lineage: Eukaryota > Metazoa > Chordata > Mammalia > Primates > Cercopithecidae > Theropithecus > Theropithecus gelada. The sequence goes on along the minus strand of NC_037679.1, from coordinate 91,590,414 downwards.
GCCAGACAAGCAGTATTTTTTGCCAACCTATTAACCATGCAGCAAGCAACAGTCACCAAGAGGGGTCTTGGGATTAACCCTCCTTCTCCCCTTCTCAGCAGAGCCCTCGAAGGGAGGAGGGAACGGGATGGCCCGCGGAGTATCCATTTTATCACCACCTCCCTAAGATCCAGCACTGCTCCCTAGCACGTCCTGAACCAAGCAGAGCGATACGCTGGCAACAGAAACACAACTGATAAAAGGCCGACGGTGCTGTCAGACAGCCCACGATTTCTGAGCGTCGATTTCTTTGCCTCTGAAACTCAAAACGTCCCTAAACCCACCCAACGCTGCTGTGTCTTCCAGATGCGACGGTCTGGGAGAGCGGTCAGCACCCAGGGTCCCTGGAACGGGGACAGAGTAGCCGGGGCTTCCCTCAGGGGTGCCCACGGCGCGGGCGGTCACAAGTCCAGGGGTCCCGGGACCGCCCAACGCGTCAACTCCGGGCCCCGTTCTCGCCCCGACGCGGGCGAAGCTGTGCCCGTCCACCTACCTCTAGGGCCTCCAGGGTGCTGAAGCTGGCGATGGCGAAGCCGTCGATGACCTCCTCCTCCTGGGAGCTGGACTCGCGGCGGCGGCGGCGCGGGGGACGCGCTGCGCGGGGCGCGGGGGCGGCGCCTCGGGGGGGCGCGCCGCGGAGGCCTGCGTTCTCCTTGCCGGGGCTGGACTCGGGCTCCTCGCCCGACGACGGGCTCTGGGCGCGGGCGTCGCGGGCGGCCTCCCGGCGCCGGCCACGGTCCCGCTGCGCGCGCGAGCGCCGGCTCGGGCGGACCTTGGCCTCCATGGCGGCGCGTGCGCCCCGTCGGGCCGGTGACCTTGACGCCCCGCGCCTGGCTCGCGGCAGGCGGGCTCCCTCGGCTACGCGGCGCCGCCGGACTGAGTGTGCGCCGCGCGGGCTCGG